>NW_027397071.1:63200697-63421969 GCF_003265705.2 Callorhinus ursinus | reverse complement strand
TCCACACGGGGTCGGGTGCCAGACATAGAAACGCTTGGTCACAGGCCGGGTGAGCACGGAGTGAGGCAGGAGACCGGGGAGACGGGAGTGACTGCTTTTCTCTGGGGGCGCACTGAGGAGCGGGGCCCCGAGTTCTCAGCTCCTCTGGGCGGAGATTGGGAGGCTACCATTTTCACCCTGGTCCTCCAAAGCTGTACCGAGAGCTTGCAGAGAACAAATGCTCCTGAGAGCAAACCGGAGCAGCTTGCTTAGGCTGGACCAACAAGGGCGGGGCAATTCCGCCTCTGGCAAAGATATCTGGGAACCACGGCAACAGGCCCCTCCCCCAGAAGATCAGCACGAACAGCCAGCCAGCCAAGACCAAGTTTACCAATCAAGGAGAACGGGAGAACTCCAGCGCTAGGGGAATACTGCACATAGAATTCATGGCTTTTTTTTTTACCATGATTCATTAGTTTTTCAAAGTTAATTTTTTTAACTGTTTTTTTTTTATTTTTCTTTTTCCCTTTTTCAACCAACATCTTATCAATCCCTTTTTTTAAAGAAACATTTTTTATTTTTCATTTTTAGAGTCATATTTTATCCCTTCATACTAGTTACCCTTATTTTTGGCATATATACATAAGTTGTTCTCTCTTTAAAATTTTGAGATACAGTTTCTTCTAACAGATCAAAATATACCCTAAATCACTAGTGTATGGCTTTGTTCTAGTCTGCCTGATCACATTCTCTCCCTTTTCCTTTTTTTTTTTCAAATCTTTTTCTTTCTTTTTTCAAACAACCTCTTAATAATTCCTTTTATAAAATCTTTTATAATTTTCATCTTTACAGTCATCTTCCATCCCTTCATCGTATCAACCCTTGTTTTGTATATATAAGTCTTTCTTCCTTTAAAATTTTAGGAGGCTCTTTTCTCTAAAGGACCAAAATACGCCCAAAATCTAGTGTGTGGCACTGATCTATGCACTAGCCTGATCATATTTGATCATATTCTGGTTTTTTTTGTATTGTTCTGTTTTTGTTTTTATCTTTTTGTTTTTTTGTTTTTTTTGTTTTTCTTTCTTTTTTCTTTCCTTCCCTTTCTTTTCCCCTGGTTTGAGGTCTTTTCTGATTTGTATAGAGTATATTTGCTGGGGACGTTGTTAACCTGTTAGCATTTTGTTCTCTCATTCATCTATTCTCCTCTGGACAAAATGACAAGACAAAAAAAAATCACCTCAGCCAAAAGAACAAAAGGTAGTACCATCAGCCAGGGATCTACTCAATACAGACATTAGTACAATGTCGGACCTAGAGTTCAGAATCATGACTTTAAAGATACTAGCTGGATTTGAAAAAAGCGTGGAAGTTATTAGAGAAACCCTTTCTGGAGAAATAAAAGAACGAAAATCTAACCAAGTCAAAATAAAAAAGGCTATTAATGAGGTGCAATCAAAAATGGGGGCACTAACTGCTAAGATAAATGAGGCAGAAGAGAGAATCAGCAATATAGAAGACCAAATGATGGAAAATAAAGAGGCTGAGAAAAAGAGGGAGAAACAACTACAGGATCACGAGGGCAGAATTTGAGAGATAAGCGATACGATAAGATGAAACATTAGAATAATTGGGATCCCAGAAGAAGAAGAAAGAGAGAAAGGGGCAGAAGGTATATTGGAGCAAATAATACCAGAGAACTTCTCTAACGTGAGGAAGGAAACAGGCATCAAACTCCGGGAGGCACAGAGAACCCCTCTCAAAATCAATAATAATAGGTCAACACCCCGACATCTAATAGTAAAACTTACGAGTCTCAGAGACAAAGAGAAAATCCTGAAAGCAGCTCGGGAGAAGAGATATGTAACCTAAAATGGTAGAAATATTAGACTGGCAACAGACCTATCCACAGAGACCAGGCAGGCCAGTAAGGACTGGCATGATATATTCAGAGCACTAAACGAGAAAAATATGCACCCAAGAATACTATACCCAGCTAGGCTGTCATTGAAAATAGAAGGAGAGATAAAAAGCTTCCAGGACAAACAAAAACTAAAGGAATTTGCGAACACAAAACTAGCCCTAAAGAAATATTGAAAGGTCCTCTAAACAAAGAGAGAACCTAGAGGCAGCATATATCAGAAAGGAGCACAGACAATATACAGTAACAGTCACCTTACAGGCAATACAATGGCACTAAATTCATACCTTTCAATAGTTACCCTGAATGTAAATGGGCTAAATGCCCCAATCAAAAGACACAGGCTATCAGATTGGATTAAAAAACAAGACCCATCAATATGCTGTCTGCAAGAGACTCATTTTAGACCCAGTGACACCCCCAGATTGAAAGTGAGGGCATGGAAAACCATTTACCATGCTCATGGACACCAAAAGAAAGCTGGGGTGGCAATCCTTCTATCAGACAAACTAGATTTTAAAACAAAGACTGTAATAAGAGATGAAGAAGGACACTATATCCTACTTAAAGGGTCTATCCAACAAGAAGATCTAACAATTATAAATATCTATGCCTCTAACATGGGAACAGCCAATTATATAAGGCAACTAATAACAAAAGCAAAGAAACACATGGACAACAATACAGTAATAGTGGGGGACTTTAACACCCCCCTAACTGAAATGGACAGATCATCTAAGCAAAAGATCAACAAGGAAATAAAGACTTTAAATGACACACTGGACCAAATGGACTTCACAGACATATTCAGAACATTCCATCCCAAAGCAACGGAATACACGTTCTTCTCTAGTGCCCATGGAACATTCTCCAGAATTGATCCCATCCTAGGTCACTAATCGGGTCTCAACCGGTACCAAAAGATTGGGATTATTCCCTGCATGTTTTCAGACCACAATGCTTTGAAACTAGAACTCAATCACAAGAGGAAAGTTGGAAAGAACTCAAATACATGGAGGCTAAAGAGCATCCTACTAAAGAATGAAAGGGTCAAGCAGGAAATTAGAGAAGAATTAAAAAAATTCATGGAAACCAATGAAAATGAAAACCCAACTGTTCAAAATCTTTGGATACAGCAAAGGCCGTCCTGAGAGGAACGTATATAGCAATACAAGCCTTTCTCAAGAAACAAGAAAGGTCTCAAATACACAACCTAACCCTACACCTAAAGGAGCTGGACAAAGAACAGCAAATAAAGCCTAAGCCCAGCAGGAGAAGAGAAATAATAAAGATCAGAGCAGAAACCAATGAAATAGAAACCAAAGGAACAGTAGAACAGATCAACGAAACTAGGAGTTGGTTCTTTGAAAGAATTCACAAGATTGATAAACCCCTGGCTAGACTTATCAAAAAGAAAAGAGAAAGGACCCAAATCAACAAAATTATGAATGAAAGAGGAGAGATCACAACCAACACCAAAGAAATACAAACAATTATAAGAACATATTATGAGCAACTCTATGCCAGCAAATTAGATAACCTGGAAGAAATGGGTGCATTCCTAGATATGGATCAACTACCAAAATTGAACCAGGAAGAAATAGAAAACCTGAACAGACCTATAACCACTAAGGAAATTGAAGCAGTCATCAAAAATCTCCCAACAAAAGCCCAGGGCCAGATGGCTTCCCAGGGGAATTCTATCAGACATTTAAAGAAGAATTAATACCTATTCTCTTGAAACTGTTCCAAAAAATAGAAATGGAAGGAAAACTTCCAAACTCATTTTATGAGGCCACCATTACCTTGATCCCAAAACCAGACAAAGACCCCATCAAAAAGGAGAATTACAGACCAATATCCTTGATGAACATGGATGCAAAAATTCTCACCAAAATACTAGCCAATAGGATCCAACAGTACATTAAAAGGATTATTCACCACGACCAAGTGGGATTTATCGCTGGGCTGCAAGGTTGGTTCAACATCCGCAAATCAATCAACGAGATACAAGACATTAACAAAAGAAAGAACAAGAATCATATGATCCTCTCAATAGATGCAGAAAAAGCATTTGACAAAGTACAGCATCCTTTCTTGATCAAAACTCTTCAGAGTATAGGGATAGAGGGTACATACCTCAATATCATAAAAGCCATCTATGAAAAACCTACAGTGAATATCATTCTCAATGGGGAAAAGCTGAGAACCTTTCCACTAAGGTCAGGAACGCGGCAGGGATGTCCACTATCACCACTGTTATTCAACATAGTATTAGAAGTCCTAGCCACTGCAATCAGACAACAAAAAGAAACCAAAGGCATCCAAATCGGCAAAGAGGACGTCAAACTCTCACTCTTTGCAGATGATATGATACTGTATGTGGAAAACCCAAAAGACTCCACCCCAAAACGGTTAGAACTCATACAGGAATTCAGTAAATTAGCAGGATATAAAATCAATGCACAGAAATCAGTGGCATTCCTATACACCAACAACAAGAGAGAAGAGAGAGAAATCAAGGAGTCGATCCCATTTACAACTGCACCCAAAACCATAAGATACCTAGGAATAAATTTATCCAAAGAGGCAAAGGATCTGTACTCAGAAAACTATAAAATACTCATGAAAGAAATGGAAGAAGACACAAAGAAATGGAAAAACATTCCATGCTCATGGATTGGAAGAATGAACATTGTGAAGATGTCAATGCTACCTAGAGCAATCTACACATTCAATGCAATCCCCATCAAAATACCATCCACTTTTTTCCAAGAAATGGAACAAATAATCCTAAAATTTGTATGGAACCAGAAGAGACCCCAAATAGCCAGAGGAATCTTGAAAAAGAAAAGCAAAGCTGGCGGCATCACAATTCCGGACTTCCAGCTCTATTACAAAGCTGTCATCATCAAGACAGTATGGTACTGGCACAAAAACAGACACATCGATCAGTGGAACAGAATCGAGAGCCCAGAAATGGACCCTCAACTCTATGGTCAACTCATCTTTCACAAAGCAGTTAAGAATGTCCAATGGCAAAAAGACAGTCTCTTCAACAAATGGTGTTGGGAAAATTGGACAGCCACATGCAGAAGAATGAAACTGGATCATTTCCTTACACCACACACAAAAATAGACTCCAAATGGTTGAAAGACCTAAACGTGAGACAGGAGTCCATCAAAATCCTAAAGGAGAACACAGGTAGCAACCTCTTCGACCTCAGCTGCAGCAACTTCTTCCTAGAAACATCGCCAAAGGCAAGGGAAGCAAGGGCAAAAATGAACTATTGGGATTTCATCAAGATAAAAAGCTTTTGCACAGCAGAAGAAACAGTCCACAAAAACAAAAGACAACCGACAGAATGGGAGAAAATATTTGCTAATGACATATCAGATAAAGGGCTAGTATCCAAAATCTATGAAGAACTCATCAAACTCAATACCCAAAGAACAAATAATCCAATCAATAATGGGCAGAAGTCATGAACAGACATTTTTCCAAAGAAGACATCCAAATGGCCAACAGACACATGAAAAAGTGCTCAACATCGCTCGGCATCAGGGAAATCCAAATCAAAACCTCAATGAGATACCACCTCACACCCATCAGAATGGCTAAAATTAACAAGTCAGGAAACGACAGATGTTGGCGGGGATGTGGAGAAAGGGGAACCCTCCTACACTGTTGGTGGGAATGCAATCTGGTGCAACCACTCTGGAAAACAGTATGGAGGTTCCTCAAACAGTTGAAAATAGAGCTACCATACAATCTAGCAATTGCACTACTGGGTATTTACCCCAAAGTTACAAATGTAGGGATCCGGAGGGGTACGTGCACCCCAATGTTTATAGCAGCAATGTCCACAATAGCCAAACTGTGGAAAGAGCCAAGATGTCCATCGACAGACGAATGGATAAAGAAGATGTGGTATATATACACAATGGAATATTATGCAGCCATCAAAAGGAATGAGATCTTGCCATTTGCAATGATGTGGTTGGAACTGGAGGGTGTTATGCTGAGTGAAATAAGTCAATCAGAGAAAGACATGTATCCTATGACCTCACTGATATGAGGAATTCTGAATCTCAGGAAACAAACTGAGGGTTGCTGGAGTGGTGGGGGGTGGGAGGCATGGGGTGGCTGGGTGATAGACATTGGAGAGGGTATGTGCTATGTTGAGCGTTGTGAATTGTGCAAGACTGTTGAATCACAGATCTGTACTTCTGAAACAAATAATGCAACATGTGTTAAGAAAAAAGAAAAAGAAGAAGACAGCAGGAGGGGAAGAATAAAGGGGCATAAGTCGGAGGGGGAGACAAACCATGCGAGACGATGGACTCTGAAAAACAAACTGAGGGTTCTAGAGGGGAGGAGGGTGGGGGGATGGGTTAGCCTGGTGATGGGTATTAAAGAGGGCACATTCTGCGTGGAGCACTGTGTGTTATGCACAAACAATGAATCATGGAACCCTACATCAAAAACTAATGATGTAATGTATGGTGATTAACATAACAATAAAAAATTTAAAAAAATAAAAAAAGAAATTGTAAAAGACACACAAAAAAAGGAAAGATCCTGTGTTCATGTATTGAGAGAATTAATATCAAAATGTCCATACTATTCACCTGGTAATGAGTCCTGTCCCAGTGCAGAGATTCTAGCCATCGAGCCTCAGCTGGGCCTAGCTCTTTCAATGGAAGGTCTGCTGCAGAACAGATCAATGCTTGCTCTGCTCTCAGACCTCATAATTCAGATATTTGGTTTAATATAGCCACAGAGATAGTCATTGCAAAAATTCATGTGATCTTGGGCCATTAGTTAATGCCAGGGCCCAATTTATCTCCCAATTTCATGGATGATGCTAATAACTCAACTCTCAGCCAATCAGCACAGTGGATTTCTCTGGACACAGGTACTTGTTCAAAGTCAGCTCATAATAACATAATCACGAAATGAGAAGCAATAGAGATTCTGCTGGGACTTCTGGGTGAGAGTCTCTTGATTTTTCCAATTAGACTAGAATTGGGCAGAATGTAAATTTTGCAGCTTCTACAGACATCTCGAGACCACATGTGGCCTGGGAAAGAGTCAACACCAAGCAAGTGGAATTGAGAGAAGGACAAAAACAGACTGAGTCCTATGAGCCCTATATCAAGATGCACAGAAAGGCTGACGTATTTCTGGATTATCTATTCACATGAACCAATTAATTGCCTATTTTTCACTTAAACTAATTTAGGTTGTGATTAAAGACTCCTACTTACATAGTTCCTGTGCCTTAATTTTACCGTGCATGCCTTGAATTAATTTGTCTAGGCCTAGGGCCTGCATTCAGTCTGATGGCTAAGGTCTTACCAGCTCTTTCCTGATCTGACCTCCCTCACACCTCCAATTCCCCTCCCCAGAGTTCAGCCCACCCATTTGGATGTTCCAAAATGGAATCCTTGATCCCTTCCCATCAACCTTCTCGCCTGAGTCCTGGGGTATGGTATCTGTAATAGATTTCCCAGGACAAAGATCCTAGGAACATACCACTCAGTTTGTCTCTCAGGGACCATGAGAATAAACAAAACATGTTTCTCCTTGCCTTTATATGTCTTTTTATATGCTTCTAAAATTATTTTACTTAATTTAATAAATCTTCTGAGTGGCACCCAATGCTGTTGTTTTTCCTTGTTGACATGAGAGTTGGAGGTTGGAGAATGGAGTTGGGAATGTAAATTGATACAAACTTTCTGGAAAATGGGCTGGTAACAAGGCACAATAATTCCTTAAACATATTAGTGCTCTCTGGCCCATAAATTCCACTTCTAAAATGTCCAGATATAAAACTTACATAAAAGAAGTAAAAAGCTTTTTCACAAATAGTTTTATGGTAGAGTTATTTATAAGAGAAAACATCTGGAAATAACATGAATACACAACAATAGGATGTGGATTTTTATAAACCAGACTGTATGTAAAAGATGGAAGATACTAGAGCTTTTAAAAAAAATATGCCTTTAAAATGCTCATAAAATGCTCATGGATGTAGTAATTCAATCCCTAGTAATATATCTTAAGACAATAACCTAAAATGTAGAGAAAAATATATATATAAAGGTTTATAAATTATTCATAACATCGAGAAACTAGAATTTAAGTTAAATATACAACATCATTGGCATGGGGAAATATTTTTCTTGTAATATTAAGTGCAAAATCAGGATAAAATTTTATATTCTACATGATCTCAAGTATGTAAAACAAAATTATACACGCATAGAAAAAAAGGCAAAGAAGTAAATGTGTTAAAATATTAAACAGTGATTGCCTCTGGGAGATAACTGATATTTTCATCTTTATAACTTCTCTGTTTTTCAAAATTTGCACCATGGGCATGTGCAATTTTTTAATAGAGAAAGTTATTATAAAAAGATGGTAAGTATGTAAACTACATAGCAACATGAAGATTGTTTATGAAATAATGTTAAGTGAAAAAAGATGTATATAAAAACTTACTGTGATTGCAATTATGTAAATATGTTTCTGCATATAGACAAGAACTGAAAGGGAAAATGTATAAATAGAATTAGGTTTTGTATTGTGCTAAGGCTGTAGGACCAGGAGTAATTTATTTTTCTTCTTTAAAAATCTCTTTAAAGTTGTTTTAATGACGTGTATGCATTTTTTGAACCATCCGCTCTATGCATATCCACTGTGTTGCTAACCTTCTGGCAGTGAGGCCAGGAGTCATCTGGCTTGGCTTCACTCCTGGTCCTGGTCACTCTGGACTGGTTCCACAGGCCTCCTGTTGGCTCTAAAAATGGCCAGAGGCACATAACAATGGCTAGTTTGGCCTCTCTTGTTCCTTTATTTTCCAGAGGGGTTGAGTTTACATCATGTGGGACTTTAATTGGAGACCAATTTCAAAGTGGTCATGTAATGGTCAGCATCCCCAGCCTATCACCATTCAGCATAGATATTGCTTTAACAAGGTTAAGAGGGGATAAAAAAACAAAGCAAAAAAGCCAACCCCCCAAAGTCCCCCAAAACCCAAACCAAACTTAGGATATTTCAAATCAGAAACAAATCTAGCAGTGATATTTTTCTGGAGGTTTCTATGTTGGGAAATCAATCGTCTCTTCAAGACACAGCCTAGTTAGTAGGGAAGCCCCAATGACTGCGACATTGCTGACAATCCAGACTTTCCTTAACCCCAGTTAGGTGGGTCAATCTGAATCCCGTCTGGGAAAGAAGACTCCATGGGCCAATATCACAAGTGAAGTAATTATATGTAGCAGTAGCAGAGAAGGCAAAGGATTTAAAATCAGACAGATCTGGATTAGAATACTGACTCTATCACTTGTTAACTGTGTTCAACTGGGCAATTCACATAATGATGCAGCACCTTCATTTTTCATCTGTGAAAGAGAAATGGTGATACCTGTCTCATGGGATAGTGGGGAAAATTATGGGACAAATATATGTAAAGCACTTAACAGCTCTGGCGCTGAGCACCACTATTTAGATACTTCCTAAATGCTGTCCTTTTAGTCTATACCATCAAAGAGTACAATTTGACAAGAGCATCAAGATAATTCAACAGGGGAAAAACAGTCTTTTCAACAAATGGTGCTGGGAAAACTGAACACATTCAAAAGAGGTAAGCTGGAATCCTACCTCACATCATATAAAAAAATTAACTCACAAGAGTACATCTTTGTGACCTTGGGTTAGGTAATGTTTTCTAAGACATACCAAAAGTATAAGTAACAAAAAGGAAAAAAATAGGTAAATTGAACTTCATCACAATTAAAAACTTTTTTTTGCTCAAAAGAACATCTGGTAGGTGAAAAGACAATCCATGGAACAGGAAAAAATATTTGCAAATCATATATCTGATAAAAGACCTTGTATTCAGAATATAAATTTTAAAACTCTTATAATTTAATAATAAAAAGGCAAATATAACTTAATTAAAATGAGTGAGAAAAATAGTTTGACTAAACATTTCTCCAAAGGAGATATATAAATGGCCAAAAAGCACATGAAAATATGCTCAACATCATTAGCCATTAGGGACATGGAAATCAAAACTACAATGAGATACCACTTCACCCCCACTACAATGACTATAATCAAGAGACAGATAATAAGTGTCAGAGAGGATGTGGAGAAATTGGATGTGTCCTACATTGCTGATAAGAATGGAAAATGGTACAGCTATTTTGGAAAACAGTTTGGCAGTTCCTCAAAATGTATATCCTAACACTTACCATAAGACCCAACAATTCTATTCCTAAGGTTTATATCCAAGAGAACTAAAAACATATGTCTACATAAAGACTTAAACACAAATGCTCATAGCAGTATTATTCATAATAGACAAAAAATGGAAACAAAATATCCATCAATAGATGAATAAACAAATTGTGGTACATCCATATAATGAAATACTATTCAGCAATAAAAAAGAATGAAGTACTGACACATACTACAATATGGATGAACCTGAAATTATTATGCTAAGTGGAAAAATCCAGTCAAGAAAGGCCACATATTGTACAATTCCATTTATATGAAATGTCCAGAATAGGCAAATTCAGAAAGACAGTAGATTAGTGGTTTCCAGAACATGGGGGAAGGCAGAAATAGGGAGCGACTATTAACAGTTTCTTTTTGGGGTGGTGATAATGTTCTTGAATTAGTGATGATGGTTATACAACTCTGTGAATATACTGAAAACCACTAAATGATGCATTTTAAAAATGGATTTGATGGCATGTGAATTAAATCTCAATAAAAACATTATTTTTTTTAAAAAAAGGTATGACCCGCACTTTTAGCTTTTTGATGGGAATATGAAAATCTTTCTGGAAGTATGATTAAGGAATCATTGCCAATTATTCTAGTTCTCCTCACTGTAGCCCCTCAACCCTGTGGGAACCCTGTTGAATTTAGGAGTGTGCATGTGACTTCCTTTGACCAAGGAAATGCGGGCAGAAGTGACCCCTTCCAAATTTTTTTTAAGAGAAAGTACATGGTTCACCATCTCTCCCTTTCCCTCTGCCATGGTAACCCATATGGCAGGTGCTGCAATCTCACATATTCTCCTGGCACTTCTTTGTGCACATGTTGAATAATGTCCAATTGCCAACACCTGCAACTCTATCCTGAGCGCTTTCTTTGGCCATTGGAATCTGCTATGTCCATACTTGGAGCAGATTGGAAGTGTCAGGGAATTAACACACCCATTCTCACTCTCATTCTCACTCCTTTGTCCTCAGGCTTATTTTCCACACTGACTTCCAGGGTTCTCCAGTTTGATTATGTTCCAGTTGCCTTTAGTGGTAGCTTGCTTGATAATGAACCTTTCTTGGCTTTCTTCTTTTCCTGTATTGCTTCCCTGCTTTCCTTCCAAGGTCTCTGGGATAATCTCCCAAATAAATGTCTTGCACTGAAATCTTTGTCTCAAGGTCTTCTTCTTAGGGAACCCAAATTAAAACGCCCAGCTATGTTCCAAACAGAGACTGCTTGGTCTGGGTGCTAGAGTAAAGATGATGTAAAGCAGAGCTGATGCCAATCCATGAGGGACATATACCAAAAGTGAGAAATAAGCCTTTGTTTTTTAAGCTGCTGCAATTTTAATGTCATTGTTACTTCAGTGTAATGCAGCTTGTCATGACTAGTGAACTATGTACACCTTTCCTCAGTAATTCTCATTCTAGGTATTTTTCCTAAAGAAATAATTAGAGATACATACAAAGATCTTTATATAAGATGTTCACTGTGGTGTTATTTATAATTAAATAATTGGGTACAATTTAATATACAACAGTAGAGTTACAATAGAATGCTTTTCAACTATATGAAATTTCTTCTTAAAGAATATTTAATAACATTGAGAAATGTTAATACTACATTCAAGTGAAACAGTTTACATAGTATCATCTGAATTTTATTTTTTATTTATTTATTTTTTAAATTACATATATATTTGTATATACATGTATATACATGTGCAAAAATAACGATCTCTCTTCTCAGTCTGGTATTAGGGGTTTTACTTGTATAGGTGAAAAGTGTTTCTTCATGTTATCTCCCTTTTACTGAAGAGGTTATAGAATTATAGAATAAACTTTTTAAAAGTAAAGAAGAAACCATAGTTGGATTTTCGGTCAAATGGCTAAATAAGTTCATGCTTCAATAAGCCTGTTCATTCCCATCAAATAGTAATATTGGATAACATATGAACAAAGAAATGAAAATATATATTTGGGCTCTGTTGTGAGAGGGATATCTCCACAAAGCTGAAATGTACAGAAATGTGAAAGGTAAGTTTTCCCAAGGCTACTTGCTTGCTGAGGTCTGAACATAGAAGCAGGAAGTAGCAGCTGAAGTTTGCCTCCTATGAGATAACAGAGGCTAAAAGTACTTTGGAACATGAGGATCAGAAAAAGATCTTCTGCTTAGAGCCCTAGGGTGGGGCTCTCATGTCTTGAAAGGAGCCTAGGGAAAAAAAAGGCAGCTGCTGCACAACTTTCTGGCAGATAGCCCCTGTGCATTGTAGGCCTAGAGAGGTGAAGAATATAGACAGAGAAAACAGAAGCAATGCCAAACTATCCTGCTGACATTTTGTCACTGGATCCAATATATCCCCATTTTTTACCAGGTCCAATACTGAAGATGTGGGTAGATTTAACAACAAAAACCACCACACAGGGAGCTGTGAGGACAGCAGGGATTTGGGGGGGGGGGGTCGGAGATGAGGAAAGAGAAAACCAGAAAACTTCCTCTTCAGTGATCTTACAAATTAAAATTTCAAAATGCATGAAGAAATTAAATGCTAAAAATGATACTAAACAAAATTAACAATTATAACTTGAATTCTCTCCAGACAAAACTTATTTTATAGAACAGTCAGAGGTTTTAAAATAAGCATATTGAGGATGTTCAGAGAAACAAATGAAGGCATTAAAACAGAATAAGAAATTATGAAACAGAATAGGCAGAAATAAAATAAGAACAGGTGGATATGAACAAAATTAGAAATCTTGGAAATTAAAAATATATAGTCATTGAAATATTGAAAAAGACACGGAAAAAAGTTTAGACTAGACATGGTCGAAAAGTGAATTTATAAATGCAAGTTACTTGTAGGGACCTCAGAATCAGTGCAGTAAGGCAAAATTATAAAAAGTTATGAAAAATCAGTTAATAGCCATGGAGGGCCACTTGAGAGAATCCAACAGTCACCTAATAGAAATTCTTGGAGAAGAAAACCCGAGGGATAAGGGAAAAGCAATATTTGAAGAGAAACAAAATTTGCCAATAATTTCTCAGAATTAAAGAAAGACATAGATTCTCAGGTAGAAGTATACTCAGAGTACCAGGCAGGGTAAATAGAAATAAATTCACACCTACATACATCAAAGTGAAAAATACAGAACGTTAAGATTAAAAAACAATCTTGATACCTATCAAACAAAAGATAAGTTATCAAAAACAAATAATGGAAGACTTTTCATCAACAACTATTTATGTCAGAAAACAATTTTTGAAAATCTTCAAGGTACAAAGGAACATCTTCCTCAAACTAAAATTTATACCTAGCCAAACTATTATTCCAGAGAAAGTCAAAATAAGGACAGGTATAGATTAAGAGGATTGCCCAAGGACTCTCACTAAAATAGCTATTAAAGGATTCACTTTAATAAGGTAACACAGGAAATCTTGGGATATAATAAGCGGGAGAACACAAAATGTCATATACTGTGCAGGAAAAGTAAATTAGCTCAGTGCTATTACTAACTCATTGTTTTTCTTTTTTGTAACAGTTTAACTTTTAAGTTTAACTTAAAAGTCTAAATAATAATAACTAGGTGGTGACAGGGCAGTGTTCAAAAGGTGGTTAAAACATGTTTACATATGGATAACCCATTGTGTCAGCACCATACCACAACTATTCTTTTTTTTTTTTTTACAGGTTATTTATTTATTTGAGTAATCTACTCCCAACGTGGGGCTTGAACTCATGACCCCGACATCAAGAGTCACATGCTCTACTGACTGAGCCAGCCAGGTGCCTCAACTAGTCCATCTTCTATTCCACTTATTAAGAAGGCTAATTTTGTCAAATGCTGTAGATTTTGTAAGAAAATATATCATCAAATGTATATCCAAAGGGTAACCAGTTTAGGTTAGAAATAAAATCAATAGCATCCAAATCTGTAGATGGAGCCAGAGGAAGGCAGGTAATACATAAAACATAATACCAAAAAAGGCAGGACAAGAGAAAAAAAAGATGAATGATAGAGCACAAATACGGTGGTAGGTATTTATCCAGATATACCAGTAATTATAATAAATATAAATAGATTAGATTCACCTGTCACAATACATGGATTATTAGATTAAAAAAAAAAAAACAGGTGACAGTGTTTCCAAAAGATTACCACAAAAGGGAGAGGGAGAAGGATCTCTCCCTAGTAACTATAAAGATAATATTACAATTAGGATTTATTATAAATAAGACAGTATGGAGTGAATGCCGAGTAAGTATGGTAGACCAATGGAATAATACAGAGAGCTGAGAAACAGATTCTGTATATAGGCAATTGCTATATGACAGACATGTAATTGCCAATAAGTGGGAGAAAGGATGTACTAGTTGTTGTACGGTGCTGAGACAATGGGTTATCCATATGTAAACAAAAAATTAAATCTCTAAGTCATATTATGCACAAAGATCAGTACTAAATGAGATAAAGACCCCAAGTATGACACAAAACTTAGAAGTAAGTACGGAAGAATATGATATCCAGGTAGGGAAATATTTCTTAAATAAGTCACAAAAGCAAAGCTCATAAAGCAAGAGATCGATTAATTTAACCCCATTAAAGTTTTTAAAATCTTCCATGTAAAAGTACATTATTAATTAAAAAAAAAAAAACACCCACACAAGCCACAGTCTGGAAGAAGGTATTTGCAATGCATATAAGTGACAAAGTATTGATATTCAGGATAATAAAGAACTATAAATCAATAAAAAGAAATGAAAATGGAAAAAGGATATGAAAAGTCGATTCACCAAAGAAGAAACCAAAGTGGTCAATAAACATATGAAAATATACTCAACTCCATCAGTAATCAGGGAAACAAATACTATAAAAACAATGGGATATCATTTCACATTATCATGATGACAGGTAAAATTGTGTAAGCCTGACAATTCCAAGTATTAAGGATTCAAGGAAGTGGAAACATTTATACTTTGCTGCTGGAAGTATATATTTGTTCAACTACCTTAGAAAATAATTGGCCATTACGTAGTAAATTTGAAGATGCACATAATCAATAATTCCTCTCCTAATTATATGCCCTTATACACAAGGAGACAGGCACAAAAATGCTCTTTGTAGTATCGCTTGCAATTGTAAAAAATTGTAAAAAAAACTGGAAATAGGCCTAAATTATGATCAATAAGGTGGATAATAATAAATTGTGATATAATCATATGTGAAATACTATATAGCAGTTAAAATGAATAAACCAGAGGTACATGAATCTACCTGAATCAATCTCTACAATATAGTAACGATTAGGGGAAAGTCATGGAATGCCATTTACAGTGTGACATCATTTAGAGTAATTTGTAAAAGAATACCAGTTATACCTATTATATTTTTGTATATATAGATATGGAAAAAACATTGAATTTATTATAGTGGTTATTTATAGGGTGAAGGGAGAAAGTTGCAATCAGGTAAGAGTATAGGAAAGTCTCAACTAGATTTATAAATTTTTTAAGTAGGGGGACTCTGGTGTAGATGGTACAAATAGTAATACACGGCACATGATAATGCATGGCACAAATGGATATTGGTCTGGCACACCAGAATGAGGCTCCCACCTTGGGGGCTCCAGCTGTCCAGGTCCTACCTGTGTCCCTGAGAGGTAAGTGGATCAATATTTCACAAGTGCATATCTCACAATATCACACAAAGGCAGCCTACCTGCAGAACACCAGTGTGCCACAACACACCGTTTGGGAAGCTTTGACCCAGGAGGTATTTTTTTCACATCTAAAAGTAGGCAAAATTATAAACCATTCCAAACTCTGGCAGTGCTTAGCATTTTGCAGTTCTACAGCTCTTCAAAAGGAGTACACTTAGAGTCACAATTACTCTGCTTGAATTTATGCAGCAGCAATTAGGAACAGAAAGAGCTAGTACAAAAGAAGTGCAGTAAACAGGGTCTGAAGACATATCAAGAACCCCCTCCAATTCATACATCAGCATCATCTCAGGGTGTGACCAGATGAGACTGGAGTGTGGAAGCAGGCAATCTGGGGTAGCATAGGTGGAGCAGAATAGTACAAAATTACAAGGACAGAAACCAAATAGGTCAGGACAAAGATAACCCTTCACCAACACCTTAGTGGGGAGGGATTGGTAGGTCAAACAAGTGCGCCACTCCAGTTATGTTAGCCCATGATTTGTAATTTCTACATATGCTAATCATATGCATATACAAAACATAGCTCATCTATAGGACAGATGAAACATTTTTCAAACCACTTCATCTCCGTTCTTCTAAAGTCCCAAGCTCAAAAAGCTCTGTCAGGTGGAAATACAGTAAGGTCACCTGAACTGGGCAGATTCAACTTACATTTGTAGTCACTGCCTTATACCTCAGTGACTGAGACCAGATAAACTAGTGTTTGTGCTAAGATAGTGCCTGCGGAAGGCAATTTCTCAACCTCTTTGTAAGCGAGCCACCTGGCACCAAGATACAGCATGGCAAGCTGGGTAAAAGGCAGAGATAGCATGGTATGGCCATACTGGACACCAACATATTGAAATGGCCTCCATATTTATCAGTAATTAGCCACTCCTAGAGCCCCCAACCTGCCATGTGACCAGTCTGCCACACATACCCCTCCCCCAGGATCCCATCACCCCACAGTCCAGTAACCAAAGTGTTAATGCCTAACACAGCAGGGG
This sequence comes from Callorhinus ursinus, assembly GCF_003265705.2. NCBI lineage: Eukaryota > Metazoa > Chordata > Mammalia > Carnivora > Otariidae > Callorhinus > Callorhinus ursinus. The sequence goes on along the minus strand of NW_027397071.1, from coordinate 63,405,078 downwards.
GTCACCAGGGCTGTTAAATATTTTGAACAGATGAAGATGACCCACCACCCCCATTCTTGAATGCTCACTAACCCTGCTGGCATCATCATCCTCTTGGATCCCAAAAGAGAATAACATCTCTTGTTGGCCAGTTTGGCCTCAAGTTCCCAAACCAAAATAAAATACCTCTCTGGCAGGATTAAACTACTCAACCACTCTCTAGGCTAGATGCCAGGGGTAGAGGGAAGAAAGGATCTTTTAATCCCATGGCCGCAGCTTTGTTGGGGAACTTGACTTTCCCCTAAAGCAAGAGACAAGAGTTATTTTGACCCCGAGCACAGAAGACCAAACCTGGTCACTTTCTCAGACTAGTCCCTCCTCATGAGCCATCCTTCCTCCATTCCATGCCCCCTTCCATGCAGTTTCCCTGTTCCCCATGATTTCAAAACTTATTTCTCATAAGACCAGGACAATTCCTTGACACTTAGGTCTATTAAATGATCTGGGGAGAACCTGGCCCTGGAATATGCAGCAACATCAAAGTAGCAACCCTGCCATCTGCAGAGTCAAGAGGAAGCAGCACAGACTGGGAGGGAGGAAAAATAAAAACTGCCCAAGGGGCAGAGGATGGAGGGAGAAGGGTTATTCATGGCGCCAAGAATTCTGCTGTTCATCCAGGGAGTCAAAGGAGGAGGGCAGTAATTGTATTTGCTTAGGCCACCAGGCATCGCTCTGGGAAATAAGGGAAAAGCCAAAGCAGAATGGCCGCACCTACTCACCGGGGCTGGTTATTGTCAGGAGGTCAAGCTGCCGCTGTTGCTGCAAAAGAAAACACATTGTGAGATCACGTAATTGAGCCAGAGCCAAACTGTGCTTAGCAGCTCAGGGTAGACACGCAGAAGGGATGTTCAGACACACAGAGCAGGGTATAAGGTGGAGAAATGGGTGCTCACTCACAATTCTGCACAGAGGCACTGCACCCTAGAGACAAAGGGAATGGATGGCCTTTTCGTTCATGCTTCTATGGTCAGAAGTGAGAGGCCTTAGAGGTCTTCCAGTCAAATCTATTCTATACTTAGAGAAAGGCCATAGGCTCATTCTTCTGCACCAGATAGTCTTTGTTCACACCGGCCACACTGGTTAAGTGTCTCATATCCTGGCAGTCCTCTCTGCCTTGGGTCCTTATGTCACTGTCACTCTCCTTACATTCCTTTCTAACCAAGGTATTCCTGGGCTGGTTTATTGTTTTTAATTTGCTCAGCAACACTATGACAATTTTAGTTCCTGATGATCAAACCATTCCTTCTCTAACTGAATCCTCATCTCTTTGTATGGTATACAACGATCATAGCAAATATCTGTCTGGCACACTGGGTCATATGGACGAGGCTGCTTGTGTTTGGAACCAACTGGCCCTGGCTAACCCAAGGGCTGAGGAGATCAATAGCTCAGTAGGCTTGCCCCACATCACAGCATATCTACAGGGAGGCTCTGTGCTGAATTGGATGTCATGGGAACCTGAGGATGGAGAAGTTGGTATTGGAGGCTGGGGGTGGGGCAGTGAGCAACTTTCCTAGAGACTTAAGTCAGGACTCCTTAAGCCCCAGATGACTTCTTTCTCTTTTCTACACTTGATTTTCCATAAATAGTCCTGGAAGTCTGTTTGTTTGTTTGTTTTTTTCTCAAAAGGGGTTCAAACAAACTCCACTTTGAGAACAATTGCTCTAGGCTACATATTGCAGGAGCTTCTGATTATCCGGTATTTCTTCTAATGGATCCTTTGCCATATTTCACCTTCTCTGTATTTCCCACTCTATCTTGCCTCTCTCCAAGAATGGAGAACAGCTTCCTGAAATTCTGCTTAGGCAGAAATGGGAAGGCAGCAATCTTTTTTGAGCAACAATTATAGGCCAGGCACAGTACCAGGTGCTTTGATATTTCATTTATTTTCATATTCTTGGCAATCCTGCAGGGTCAGTATTACATGAGGTTCAGAGAGGAAAATTATCTGCCCAAGACAACATCTTCATTAAATGGCAGGGCCAGGATTAGAATTCAGTCAGTTCTAATGCTGGCTTGAAAGCCCAAAATACGATACACATATACCCTTATGATGGTGCCTGATGCTTAATAGGTGCTCAATAAAAAGATACAGTATTGATGCTGTTGTTATTACTGTAGTCCATGCGACCCTTGGTTTATATGAGCTATTTTTTCCTTTTTTCATAGAATTATGGATACTTAGGGGAGCACCTAGGTGGCTCAGTCGGTTAAGGGGCCGACTCGATTTCAGCTCAGGTCATGATCTCAGGGTCCTGCGATGGAGCCATGTGCTGGGCTCCATGTTCAGAGGGAGTCTGCTTGAGATTCTCTCTCTCCCTCTCCCTCTGCCCCTCCCCCCACTCACATGTGCTCTCTCTCACTCTCTCTCAAATAAATACATCTTAAAGAAAAAAAGAATCATGAATACTTGGAGCTCAAAGGTCATTGAATTTGACCTGCTATCAGGACAGGAATCCCCTCTGCAATGGCCCCACCAGTTGTATGAACTGCTTGTTTCATCCCTTTTCTTGATGGGGAACTCACTAATTCCTACCAGTTCGTTAGCTCTCCTTTGAGCAGGGTTAAAAGCACCTTCCTTATGACATCATCACTGTTTCTAGTTGCCTCAGCCCATGACAAGAGCTTGGACCTCTGCAGATCTGTGTCTTCTCTCCAGGCTAAACATGCCCAGTTCCTATGTCCTTTCCTCATAAGACCTGGGCTCAAATCTCCTTGCCCTCATGGTCTCCTTCCTCCTCTATTTAACTTTGATCTGTCTCAGTCAAAAACTCTTTAAAATCTCTCTACCTCTTGCTTCAATGACTTCTCACGAACCTCAAAGCAGATCCCTATCCCCTCATGGACGTCTCAATCAACATCACTGTTTTCCTGCCAGCTCATAACTCATTCCAGTTGACATTTTCAAGCAAACAATGTAACTCGAAGATGTCACTGACCTACATTGTGAACACACATCCTCGCTCTGAAAAGAAACACACACCCACACATGGGCTAGAAGGAATGCTGGAGCCAGACCGCCTTCCCTCCCAAACACAGAACCAGGCCAGTAGCACAATTGGCTCAAGCTGCCTTTGCCAAGGCCAACCTGTGTGGCTCGGCACTTCTCTCATGTGTGAGGGAAGAATACAATGCGTCCTTCTATTTTTCCCATAAGCTTGACTTTGTGATGACTGTGCTTGGTGAAAGAAGTTTATTTATCTGAGAAGAGTCTATTTCCTAATTAAGAGCTATCTCTAAATGGTGACTCTGTGTCCAGGCTCCCGCAGAGAAAAAAGAGAAGAAAACCTGACAGGAGGCAGACAGATGTGGGTTTGTGTCTTGGCTTCTCTGTGGAGTTTGGACAACTTAACTGTATATCTCTGGCCTCAAACTTCACACCTGTAAAATGAGGGTGAGTGAAATACCTTCAGGGATAGGGAATCAAATGCAACCAGGGACTGTGCTTGTGGGCTCCCTCTTCTGGTGTAAAGTGTTCCTTGAGAATCCCTGTAGACGGAACACTGGGGGCTCAAAGGACAGAGTCAGAATGTAGAAGGGGCCAAATTTTCAGCTCTCTTCTCACATTGCAATTTTCAGTGGATGTGTGTTTTCCTCACTAGTTGGAGAGCATCGTAAGGGCCTAGAAGATGTATTGTTCAGTCCATGGCCTGCAGTAGCCCTCCATAAGCACTTGCTAAATTCAAGGAAGCGTTCCTGGAATGCACATGATCCTTTTACCCGCCTCCCCCGTGCCTTTGCTCATGCTATTCTCTCTGCTTAATCTTTCGTGATCTTCTGTCTTCTTGGAGGTCTCCCCTCACTGCTCGAGATGTCCATGACATCTTTTCTGCATGACAACTTCCAAACCTAACCTCCGTCTGTTCTTTGAACAGAATAGTTCCCACTTTGTTCTTCTAATGTATCTTGTAAAGCCAGCCTTTTGTATCATGCTCCGTTTTTAACTGTCTGTTTCTTCTGTTTCTCTCATGAGGTCCTTACTCGAGGGCAAGACTGTCATTTCATCCCTCTATCTCTAGTGCCAGCACAAAGGTCTGGAAGGAATGTTTGAGGTCATCTGGTTCAAATGATTCGACTGTTTTGTCATTCACTCTGCTATGGCCCTGTTAGGTAGGAATTCATCAGCATGGAAAGCAACCATGCCCACTCTACAGGACTTTCCCTCTGCCACGTCTTTAGGCTTTCTTGCCTTTATGATTTTGTTCCTATCATCTCCACAGCCAGCAATACTAGCTATCCACCTCCTGTGGGAGACCTTCCTTATTTTGCTCCCACCCACAGGATCACTGTCTCTCCTGGACTCCAGCAGCTCCTACTGTCTTTACCACTCCTGTGATGATGAATTAAATCTAACCTGGTGACAAGCCCGTTTAACCTACAGTTCACAGACATATGTGTGCACCACCTAGTGGCCTAAGCAGATAAGTGTAGGCTATTGTTTAACCTGTAGCTCTTAAGATAGGACTGCAAAATCTGCCTGTTCTATGGGTAAATCAGAATGAAAAAAGAAAAAGAAACATTCTTGCAGGGTACCTTCAAGAATCACTGTGCAACAAGTTTTACCTAAGAAACTGGAATATCCAAATAATTCTCTCAAAGTCCTTCAAAAATAAAAGGAATGGAATGAAAGATAAATTTTTCATTACTAAATAGTCTGCCTAGTATCATCATTTGGGATTGCCAATGAAAACTGCATGGCATTTTTAAAATTAGGGCGCATGATTTGTGTATGTAATGTACAATCTGTTATATATGGAGGGGGGCATGTTGGATATAAAGAACTACCAAAGTATAATTAGTTACCAACTGAGAGAGATAAGGGTCTTTCATATGGAGAGGATATAGGATCTAACCGCTTGGATGGTAGAACATGCAATGTTAGCTGGAGGAAATGAAGTTGGCTAGCTGGGCAGCAGGTTTGGTAGGTTGACAGGGCCTGCTGGCTGAGAGCTCACCAGCTGACCCACTAGCTGACCATAAGCTACTGTCTCAGGAAAGCAAGGCCTTCACATGAGTGGTAGCAGTAGTGTGTGCCTGTGTGTATGTGTATGTGTGTGCATGTGTGTGTGATTGGAGGGGTGTTAGGGGAGAATGCTCCTTCTCAGGTGAAGGAATTCCAGGCCTCCACAGACGGAAATGTGTCCAATTGTGCCTGTATGGTATTCTATGAACTCCTGGAAGAGTCTGGGTAAGCCAGACCCAGGTCTACTAGGAGTTGATGTATAGACTCTTGCCTATGTATGTGTGTATGAGCCCTGAATCCAGCCTTCCTTGATAAAAGTGTTGTCTTACGGACATTCAGAAGAAACCCACTTCTGTGCTTAACTACCATGTGTAAATGCTGAGTCATGACTGGATAAAGACCATGGGTGTTGGGGGTTCCAAGGTCAACAGGAACAATCTCCGAATTTGGTGCCAGCCGGGGATGGCCAGAGTATTTAGAGCGGATGCTCAGGGAACTGTTGGCCAGCATACTTGCTCCGGGAGTTACCCTGATTCCCCCATGCATCCAGTGGAAGCTGTCTTGTTAATGCAATGGCACTCCACCTCTGGTGCCAGATAACTGCCCCAAGGGTGGAAATACTGAAAGGTAGGTGAATTAGAAACCTTACCCAGACCAATGGAACAGAATAGAGAGCCCAGATATGGACCCTCAACTCTATGGTCAAATAATCTTGGACAAAGCAGGAAAAAACATACAGTGGAAAAAAGACAGTCTCTTCCATAAATGCTGCTCGGAAAATTGGACAGCCACATGCAGAAGAATGAAACTCGACCATTCTCTAACACCATACACAAAGATAAACTCAAAATGGATGGAAGACCTCAACGTGAGACAGGAATCCATCAAAATCCTAGAGGAGAACATAGGCAGTGACCACTCTGACATCAGCCACAGCAACTTCTTTCAAGATACATCTCCAAAAGCTAGTGAAACAAAAGCAAAAATGAACTTTTGGGACTTCATCAAGATAAAAAGCTTCTGCACAGCAAAGGAGACAGTCAACAAAACAAAGAGGCAACACACAGAATGGGAGAAGATATTTGCAAATGACACTAGAGATAAAGGGCTGGTATCCAAGATCTATAAAGAACTTCTCAAACTCAACACCCAAAAAACAAATAATCAAGTCAAAAAATGGGCAGAAGACATGAAAAGACACATCTCTGAAGAAGACATACAAATGGCTAACAGACACATGAAAAAATATTCATCATCATTAGCCATCAGGGAAATTCAAATCAAAACTACACTGAGATGCCACCTTCCACCAGTTAGAATGGCAAAAATGGACAGGGAAAGAAACAACAAATGTTGGAGAAGTTGTGGAGAAAGGGGAACCCTCTTACACTGTTGGTGGGAATGCAAGTTGGTACAGCCACTTTGGAAAACAGTGTGGAGGTGCCTCAAAAAATTAAAATTAGAGCTACCCTATGACCCAGCAATTGCACTACTGGGTAATTACCCCAAAGACACAGATATAGGGCCATAGGCACCCCGGTGTTCCTAGCAGCAATGTCCGCAATAGCCAAACTGTGCAAAGAGCCGAGATGTCCTTCAACAGATGAATGGATAAAGAAGATGTGGTATATATATACAATGAAATATTACTCAGCCATCAGAAACAATGAATACTCAACTTTTCCATCAACATGGATGGGACCGGAGGAGATGATGCTAAGTGAAAGAAGTCAAGCAGAGAAAGTCAATTATCATATGGTTTCACTTATTTGTGGAACATAAGAAACAGCATGGAGGACATTAGGAGAAGGAAGGGAAAAATGAAGGGAGGGAAATCAGAGGGAGAGATGAACCATGAGAGACTATGGACTCCGGAAAACCAACTGAGGGTTTTAGAGGGGAGGAGGGTTAGCCCGGTGATGGGTATTAACGAGGGGACATACTGCATGGAGCACTGGGTATTATACGAAAACAATGGATGGTGGATCACCACATCAAAAACTAATGATGTATTGTATGGTGACTAACATAACATAATAAAATAAAATTAAAAAAAAAAAGAAAAGAAACCTTACCCAGGAATTTTGGATCTTTTATGGGTTCAGTTATTCTCAGTGAAAACTACTGTTGTCTCAAGTTCAAGAACCCAACTTTAAAAATTTTGTAATTATGAAAACACATGCTTATTTTTTATAATTTTCCAAATTTCCAGAAAACTGAGAAAGTAAAAATTAATGAAATCCCACCACTGAACGAGAACCACAGTTAGCATTTTGGTCTACTTTCTTGTCATCTTTCTTGCTTGTGTTTAATTTAATGAGATCACATTTATATCTAATATATGGCATACTTTTTAATCTTGTGCAACATTATACTTTTTGTCCCAGGCCGAGTCTTTGTTCTGAAGTATTAGAGTGCAAATCACATGTATTTCTTGTCATAACGGATATGTTTGCTCTTAAAACTGTGGTTTTGTTTCTAGTCCCTTTTTCAGGGAAGGTGGCATTAATCAGCAAGATAATCAGTAGAATACCATGTGGTTATTTTGTTACAAGGAGGCAGGTTGAAAAGCCCAGCAACTGCAGCCTCATGATATAGACAAAGTCCTCTGAATCCGGGGAGAATTCCAGGCACTATCCAACCAGGAAGATATTCTTTTTTCGTATCTGGAGGCCCTCTCACTGCAGTTACAGAAAGCATTTTGTAGAAAGAGTCAAACTCAAAATGAGACAAAGGTGTGAATCCTGATTCGATCATCGCTGAGCCGCCTTATCCTAGGCATGCAGCTTAAGCTAGCTGGCAATTAGGTACCTCATCCATAAAAAGAGTGTAGACCGACTTCCAGACGCCTACCAGGAAGGAGAAGCCGAGAAAAAGAGAAAGAAGCTCTCTGGACATGGGCCTGGGGGCGGGGAGACACCAGGCAGAGTGGGGAGCACACGGGCTGAAAGCCAGGATTTTGGAGTGTTGGCTCCGACTCTGCCCTCCCTCAGGCTGAGACTTTGGGCTTCTCACCATATGGCACCTACTCTTTTACAACAGCCCCTTAACTGGCTTCCCTACTTCAAGTCTTGTGTCTTCCATTTGTCCACAATGCTGCCGCACCTGGAGTGAACTTTCTAGAATGCACATCTTAAAACTCATCAGGGTTCCTACAGGAAAAAGTGTAACCTTTGAGCTGTTATTGGACAACTTCCATGATCTGGTTTCTGCCTTCTAACTCCTGTTCTCTCAGGCTCTGAGCTCCAGCCATGAAGAACCACTTCTAGTGTCCCAGATTTGTTGTGCTCTCCCCTCTTCTTGGAACAATGATCCTGCACCCAACCTGCTTTGCCTGGCCAATTCCTACTTGTTACCCAGCTCTTGACGAGCATGCCACCTCTTCTGTAAAGTCTGTCTAGACCTGCCAAGGCCAATTGGATCTTGGGGAGATCTAGGGGAGAATGTTCCTTCTCAGGTGAAGGAATTCCAGGCCTCCACAGATGGAAATGTGTCCAATTGTGCCTGTATGGTATTTCATGAGCTCCTATGCCCCTGACCTTCCCCATCAGAGCACCCTCACACTGCATTTCCCTGGCCTATTTACTCCTCTGTCCTCTCCGCTGGCTGTGTGATCTCCCTGTTCCCCCGAGGGCAGGGGCTGTGGCATCATTACTTCTCTCCCCTCAGGCACTAGCCCAGTGTCTGACCAATAGATGATGTTCCATAAAGATCTGCTGCTCACTACCGGAATGACAACTAGGCAGGGTCCTACTGAATTGGGCGTCAGAAGAGGTCTTTAGTTTTGTTCCCCTCTCTCCCAGTAGACACACACGTTGGTCCCATAATTTTTCTCAGAATCCTCTGTTTCTGCCTTGGGGACCTAGGGATTGGACCATAGGGACTTTGGGTTTCTTCATCTGGGTGGGTAATTATGAGGCTATGGTTAAAAATGGACTTTTCATTTTGGTCACGAACTGCATTGCAATTACTTCTCAGAATGAGAAAGGGACGTGGTGTTCTGGGAGCTCAGGGGCTGGTTTGATGTGTGGGGTTCTGCGTGGTAGAAGAGAATAGTGGCTGATTATGTGTTCTGTTTTGCTTTCTGTGTTTCGTGCAGAATAGCTATTTGGGGAAAAGTCAGTCTTTCATGGCACAGACTGGAGATGATTTAAATAAGAGCACCAGTATCCCTGTGCATTCTCCTGTCACTCCAGAAGCCGGCCATCCTGGGGAAGACCTGAGGATCAACACCCTCCAGAAACAGGGGTCACAGGGCTACAGGCACACATTTGGATCGAGGGCTCAGGCCCTCTTTTCCTGCAACCTCACTTCCCTGTTCAGTTGCGCTCCTCCCTAGCCATAGTCATTTTCAAAGCATCTAGGGCTCTCCTGCCCCCTCTCTGCCCTACCCCAGGCAGAGCCTGCTCCCAGAAAAGTATTTCACATGCCATTGGCCCTCTCTAAACTCGCTGCTTCTGATCTCTCTTATTCCAGTCTAGCGTCCTCACTGGCTGTAGGCTTGATCATTCTAAAATTAAATTTCGTCTTTCTTAGAATAATTTAATGATCCACATTGTATTTCTGATAAAGAGTAGATTTCTTAGCATGGCATTCAAGGAGGGTTTGAAAATCTCTGGGGGTTTTATGTGCTATTTGAAAAAGCAGTTTTTATATTTTAATATAAACTTATATTTGGAAAACAAACAAAAGTTACCTATTATGTTCAGAACCAAACTCCAGATAATAAAAGGGGGCCTGATCATGTGGGTCAGTGTCATATATAGAAGACTGACTCTCACCCGGCAGGGGAAGGAGTGGGGAGAGCCAATCCCCTCTGAGGAAAAGGAGCAGGGATTATGAAAGTTTGTGAACCACCGTCTCAAGGCCCTAAGCTCGTGCCCACACCCCACTGAAGTGCGATCCCTGCCTTCTATTTACCTGACCATACTGCTCACCACTGCCTTCCCTGGCTCACCAGCCCCACCTTCTGCCCTCGACGTGGCCCTCTTTCCACTTCTCATGCTAAACAACGGCTGGGTGACACGGCTTTCCCAGATAGCACTGTGCACTCACTCTTTGACCCTTCACTTATTTATTTGTTAGTTATTTCAATAAACATCAATGGAGCATGTACTCTGTGCCAGGCATGTTCCTGAGGATAGGGCAAGAGAGAGACAGTCTCTGTGTTCAGAGATAGCTAATAGCGAAATGGAAAAGACAGACATATTAAGCAAATAATCATACAATATAAATTAATCTCAATTATAGTAAGAGCTCTAAAGAAAATTAGGAGGAAAGGTCCTATGACCAGTGTTCAAAGTATCCTCAAGCCTCGCCTGGCCCACCGGCTGATGCCCAGATACCACCCCTGGGCACCCCCGACCCCCATCACCTTCTAGGGGAACCCGAGCAGTGGTTGAGGCTCAGCCTCCCTTCGGGTACCTACTCCCATCAGGATAATAAAAAATGCATTAGCCTTTTACTCAGGGAGAGAGCGAGCCTCACTCAAGGTGGAAACCGAATCCCCCAACTCGGGGTTAAATTCAGCTGGAAGTAGAGTGGGGTGGTGACAAAAGCTGGGGCTGCACATGGGAGATTGCTTCCATATATTTCGCTGAGTGGTTTCTGCTCTCAGAACTTCCTGCTATTGGAAAAGTCAGGCATGCAAGTGGCTTTCATCCCCAGGGCAGCTTAATGGAGCATTTTAGTTCAGCCTCTGGCAGCCTGCACTAAGGCAGGGCAAGTGGAAATGGAGAGGAGCGCAGGAAACTGCAAAGACATTTTGGAAGCAGGATTAAGAGTGGCGGCGGCAGCGGCGGCGGCGGCGGCCACTTGCTGAGCACTTACTATGTGCCAGTGCTCAGCACCTTCTGAGGCAGCCACTGTTACCCCTTTTTACAAATGAAGAAGATGAGGGCCAAGAGGTTAGAGTACTTGCCCAAGCTCCCAGCTACTAAGTGGAAGAGTCTAGATTCAGACTGATACTGTTGACCTCTGAAGCCTATGCTCAGGTTAGTCGTGAGAGCAATTAGTTGTGAGAAATGAGGAAAATACCTTGGCTGATTTCCCAGGTTTGTAGGCAAAGGAGCAGTAGGGGCTGTGGTGGGCAATGCCGTACAACTGGAACAGCCTCTGCACATAAGGGCTAGTGGTAGACGCTACCACGGACCGTGTGCGGGACCTTCTGTACTTTCGCTTCGTTGTGTTCATGGTTTGAAATTCTACCTTTACCTGTATGTTTTTTTTCAAAGATTTTTTTTATTTTTTAAGTAATCTCTACACCCAATGTGGTGCTCGAACCCACAACCCTGAGATCCAGAGTCACATGCTCCACCGACTGAGCCAGCCAGGTGCCCCCATTTACCTGTGTTTATATTTGATTAGTCATTCTGATTACACTCTAGACTCCATGACAGAAAGGGCGGGGTTTAGCATTCCTGGCAGAGTGGACCGTGTCTTAAATATGTGTTCAAAGGTCGCATATGGAAGGGTAGATCAGGCTTTTAAGAAGGCGGGATAAACAGCTGAAACCCTCACTCCTGCTGGAGAGAAATGACACACGTCTCATCCTGAAACCCCAAACAGTGAGAGGGGGCCTTGTGCTAAGGGACTTCACCACCCGAGCTCTGGAGGAAAGACCTGTGCATCAAGAAACAGCAAGGGGAAGGCTGTTCCCGTCATGACTCAGAAGATTCCCTGCCAGGACAGGTTGTTTCTTCCCTACCCTCTGCTCCCTCCAGGCTATGTGAGGCCATGTGGGCACCTACATGAACAGACATGGCATCTAAAGTGACGGTGCAGCTCAAGGCTGGAGAGGATGTATACATAGCTGACAGATGCCCCCCGCCCCCACGTACCACCCAGGGCACCCATGGACCTCAGAGCACCCAGTATTGATTTAATAGTGTCTCACATTATAATTAGGTGTTTACATACTAGCCTGTTTTCTCTCCCCACCTCCTTCTCTCCTCTCTCCATCTCTTACCCCCTATCTCCTCCAAGGTCAGGAGCTGCATATTTTTCGTATCTCTCTATTGTCCCTGTATCTGCCTTCTGATAGGGCCTCGAGAAGTCTGTTGTAGATGTACCGTTTTAGATTATGACCAGAGCAAGTTACGTGATTAAAAATTCTCTTTCTTCATAGGTTTTGAGCAACTCACAACTTTCTTTTACAGGGCCAAACTTCAGAGTTTAAAAGATATGCCTTTGAGGCCCTCAATTTATACTTTAAAACTGTGATGACTCTTCATCCTTAAGGTCACTGAGATGCAGCATGAGTGAGGCTATCCCGTTACACAGCCTCTGGGGTGTCAGAGCGAGGAGCTTTGGAAATCACCTAGCCCAACTACGTTATGTCAAAGCAAAGTAGACCGAGTCCACGGAGGGAAAGGGAGCAGCCTGAGGTCACCTGCCGCATTGTTCCGTATTGTTTGCTTGCATGCCTCCTTCAGTGGAGCGAAAAGAAGAGATCTCTGTCTATAGCCCAGTGCCTAGAGAAGCACAGATGCTTAGAAAAAAATTAAGGAAAGCAAGGGAGCGGGGTAGGGGAGTGGAGGCAGGGGAGGATTTGGCTACGAATTTGTTCTGAGTTCCAATGTCATGCTGTTTACTCGCTTGAAATGGTTTTAGCTGAGGAGTTATCAAGAGGACCTCCTTCAAGAGGCTGTAACTGAAATGGCCCCTAAAGTATAAAAGCTATTTTACTTTTCACTGGGAAAGTGGGGCCAACTTTTAAGAAAAAAATGGGACAGGAGTCTGGACTGGGCACGAGGCCCTGGCTACCCCCCGTGTCGGGGGCTACTGAGTCTGTGCTTGACATTTAGCACTTAAGACTGTTGGTACCTCCTGGAAACATCAACTGTTTGCTTATTTTCCTATTTGGTCGTTCAATATATAACCCATTCCAAAAAAGAATATGAAGGAGCTTACAATGAAAGAATGCCACAAAATAAAAACCGTGTAACTAAAGACACGGGGAAAAAGAAAAACAAAGACAGGAGAAATTAGCTGGTGCTAGGCATGAGCTCATATCCTAAGATGCTCTGTTCACTTGCTAGGGGTGGGGTGTGAATTTGGCTCTCAGCTTTTAAACAACCTTGACATAGTGGAAAACTCAGCTACAAAATACCCAGTGTCCTACAGGAAAAGCAAAACAAACAAATAAAACCCCAAATAAAACAGCTGAATTATAGAATCTACCTTTCCTGACCCGAGGTGTGAGGGAAATCTTTCCTTAGGGTCCTTAGAAAGGGTGTTTTGAAGCCTAGTGGATGATCGGATTTGGCCAGGTCATGCAGTGACGTACCAGCAGAGCCGTATTTGGACTCCCATGGACACTTCTTGAATAAGGCCTGTGGAGCACAGACATGGGTGAAATGTGGTGCTTGTGAGAGTCCTGGGGCCAGAATAAGAAGCCATAGGTCTGTGTCATGGACAACAGCAAAGGACAGACGATGGATACAAATCTTAGCTCCTACATTCATACACCACTCATGAGTGGGAGAGCTCTTAAACGGATCACAAAACCTCTTTCATTTCCATTTCTCTAAAATGGGGATAAGAAGAGTCTTTAAACCAAAATATAATTTCATTCAGAATTTTTATATGACAACAAACATTACTACATTATGGGATGTAATATAAAGTCCACATCTTTTTTTTTTTTAAATAAAACACAGGACTCAATAAAATATTAAAGTTTCAGGTTTTTGAGAAAATCAAGGTCACTCTCCCCTACTCACATAGAAGAGTTTGGAGGATCTGACTTCCTTTTTTTTTTTTTTTTTAAGATTTTATTTATTTATTTGACACAGAGAGAGACACAGCGAGAGAGGGAACACAAGCAGGGGGAGTGGGACAGGGAGAAGCAGGCTTCCCGCGGAGCAGGGAGCCCGATGCGGGGCTCGATCCCAGGACCCCGGGATCACGACCTGAACGGAAGGCAGACGCTTAACGACTGAGCCACCCAGGCCACCCCGGAGGATCTGACTTCGAAAAAGATCTTACCGCGCTCAAGTAAGTCCAACAAAGTCCTTTTGTTCCCATTCTCCTTCAGATTTAGCAAGAGTGCCAAGGCGTTCACCCTAGCTCCGCACAGAACCGTGCATAGTAGGGACTGAATCAGCTAATTGATCAGAAACACCTGGAAGCCAGAAGCTAGGTGTTCTGCATCTAGCTTTGCCACTTACTGGCTGTATGAGCCAACAATTTGCCTGAATCTGTCTCTACCACAAACTGGCTAAATGACCACGGGCAGGTGAGTAAAATACTTCGAAATGGGTTTAGCAACCCATCTACTAGTAAAGCAGTTAGCCTAGTCCTGGACACATAACCTCTGGATAAATGGAACATAGTCTGGTAAGACTTTTATTTTTAATTCCAAGAATCCTTGCGTGGAAAGCCTTTCCTCCCCTCTTTCTCTATTTATGGCTTTTCTCTTGTACCATCACTTTCTCTTCTCCCAGGCTGGGTTAGGTGCCTCTTCAAGTCCCCTCAGCACCTTGCGCTACCCTTGGCCACAGACGCTATCACTGTGGGTTGCAATTATCTGTGAGTCACCCGGCTCTGAGCTCTTGTGGGCAAGGCTGCTGTGTGATTCAGATGGGTATCTCCAGCTCCTACCACTATACTTGGCACGGAGCGGGCCTTCAGTCATGTTTGTTGAATTGCATGAAACTGTGGAGTTCCTGTGAAAAATATCATGACATTCAGAATAAAACTCTGGCACTGAAAGTGAGGCAACATTAATCTGTGTTCCTGCCCAGCCAGAGTAATGCCTCTGCACGATGTCAGAGTTATATATACTGCAGGAAGTAAAAGTGCCAGGCCATAAAAGTCTATTTTCTGCATTTGACTGGCTCTCGTGGAAGCTCCATTCCATGCTGATTGACCACGACTTTCCATAAGAAATTGCCAGCTTGATTGTGGGGAAAGAATCCAGATCTAATTGTTCTTTGTAAGCCTGGGACAGAAGGTATTGGTATTTGAAAAATGGAACTGTCTAAATTAATTTTCCTGAAACAAACATCTTTGCCAAATAAAAGCAATGCATAATAACAACCCATAATTAAAAGCAAAATGATACCTTTTGTTACGTGGGGAAAGCAAATGTGTTCACCACAAAAAAAGACAAAATGTTATTTTCTTAGAACTCCACGGACACATCTTGAAGTCTGATGAGAGGGTGTGCAAGTCTGTGTGTGTGTGTGTGTGTGTGCGCGCGCGCATGTGCGTGTGTGTTGTCTTGTGTTGTGTTTAGGAGTACAGTGGGGTGGGGGAGATGTCTCTTTTTCATTTTTTTTCTTTTGCTTTTGAAAAACAAGCATCGTTCATCTCTGCTTTCTGAACAATGGAGACAATATTCTTAAATCCCATTGCACTTTAAAGAGATAGGAATTGGGAAAGTGAGGGGAATTAACATTTATTAAACTGCCCTTATTTTCCCTTGTTAAATTCTCCTAACCTATTTTTAATTCATTTCAACTTTTTTATGTGTGTATGTATATGTGTGTGTATATCTTTCTAAACTAATAAATCCCTTCTAGAAAAGACTTAAAATGTTAAAAAGCATAATTGAACATCCATGTAACAGGTGCATTGTTAAATGTTTATTCTTTTTTCCTCCCAGCACTCTCATAATGCTGGTCTTTAACCCTCATTTTAGAGATTAGGAAACTGCCACTCAGAAAGGTTAAGTAAATTGCGGAGTCACATAGCTAGTACATGACAGAGCTAAGATTTGAGCTGAGCTTCTGACTATAAAGCCCATGTCCTTAAAAATACTTTTTCCATTGTATATAGTATGATTAAATAATATTAGTGATGTCAAAATAAAGAGGAAAACACACACGAAAATCATAATGTCTCAAAAACCATTTCCATATTTTTTTTCCATGCTGTTTCCTGCCCTTGTCTAAGTAGCTGTGCTTGCACTGTAAGGGTAATAATTACATACAGAAAACAAACACATAGTCAGGGCATAAATATGACTTTGCTACTTTCCGTATTCTTTTTTTTTACAGAGGTATAATTGACATATTATATTATGTTAGTTTCAGGTATACAATAGAGATTTGTCATTTGTGTACATTGTGAAATGATCACCACAGTAAGTCTAGTTATCATTTGTCACTATAAAAAGTTAATACAATATTATTGACTATATTCCCCATGCTATACATTACACCCCCATGACTTATTTATTTTATAACCGGAATTTTGTAGCTTTTCACCCATTTTGTACATCACCCCTCCCAACCCCTCCGCTCTGGCAATCACCCATCTGTTCTCTGTTTATGAGTCTGGGTTTTGTTGTATCTTGTTTCTTAGATTCCACATACAAATTAAATCATGTGTTATTTGTCCTTCTCTGTCTCACTTACTTCACTTGCATAATACCCTAAAGTCCATCCATGTTCTTACAAATGGCAAGACGTCATTTTTTATTATGGATGAGTAGTATTCCACTGTATATCAGAAAGAAATAGAACATCTGAACAGACTTATTGCTAGTAATGAAATTTAATCAGTAGTCTACAACCTCTCAACAAATAAAAGTCTTAGGAGATCGTAAGTTTCTAGGAATTTACTCATTTCTTCTAGGTTGTCCAATTTGTTGGTATTCGACTGTTCATAGTAGCCTCTTATCATCCTTTATATTTCTGTGGTATCAGTTGTAACTTCTCCTCTTTAATTTTCTGATTTTATTTATTTGAGCCCTCCTTTTTTTCTTGGTGAGTCTAGCTAATGGTTTGTCAATTTTGTTTACCTTTTCAAAGAACCAGCTCTTAATTTCATTGATCTTTTCTATTGTCTTTTTAGTCTCTATTTCATTTCTTTTCATTCTGATCTTTATTATTTCCTTCTTTCTACTAACTTTGGTTGTTGTTTGTTCTTGCTTTTCTAGTCCCTTAGGTATAAAATTAAATTGTTTGAGATTTCTCTTGTTTCTTGAGGTAGGCCTGTATTGCTATGAATTTCCCTCCTAGACCCACTTTTGCTGCATCCCACAGATTTTGGTATGTTGTATTTCTGTTTTCATTTGTCTCTAGGTACTTTTGATTTCTCCCAGTAGATGTTCAGTAAACTGTTATTTAATCTCAATGTAGTTTTTCCAGTTTTCTTCTTGTAATTATTTCTAGTTTCATATTGCTATGTTTAGAAAAGAAGCTTCATATAATTTCAGTCTTCTTGAACTAACATGTGATCTATCCTAAACAATGTTTCATGTCCACTTGAGAAGAATGTGTATTCTGCTGATTTTAGATGGAGTATTCTGTATGTATCTAATAAGTCCATTTGGTGTACTGTGTCGTTTAAGGCTGATGTTTCCTTATTGATTTTTTTGTCTGGACAATCTATCTACTGATGTAAGTGGGGTGTTAAAATCTCCTACTATTGTTGTACTGCTGCCAATTTTTCCCTTTAGGTCTGTTAATATTTGCTTTATATTTTTTGGTACTCCTATGTTGAATGCATATATGTTTATAAATGCTATATCTTCTTGCCAGAATGACCCCTTTATCATTATGTAGTGCCCCTCTTTGTCTTTTATTACAATCTTTGCTTTAAAGTCTCTTTTGTCTGATATGAATGTAGCTACATCAGCTTTCAACCTGAGTATTAGGGGCACCAACCTCCCCATGCAGTTGAAAATCCATGTATAACTTTTGATTATCCAAAAACTTAAGTACTAATAGCCTACCCTTGACCAGAGGCCTTACTGATAACATAAACAGATGGTTAGCACATATTTTGTATGTTATATGTATTATACACTGTATTCTCACAATAAAGTGAGCTAGAGAAAAGAAGATGTTATTAAGAAATCATACAAAACAGGGGTCCCTGGGTGGCTCAGTTGGTTGGGCATCTGCCTTCGGCTCAGATGATCCCGGGACCCTGGGATGGAGTCCCACATCCAGCTCCCTGTCAAGCAGGGTGCCTGCTTCTCCTTCTCCCTCTGCTGCTCCCCCTGCTTGTGCTCTCTCACGTTCTCTCTGTGTCAAATAAATAAATAAAATCTTAAAAAAAAGAAATCATACAAAAGAGAAAATACATTTATAGTATTGCACTGCATTTATATAGAAATCCGGTCATAGGTGGACCCCCATGGTCCAAACCCATGTTGTTCAAAGATCAATTGTATATACAGCCCTGGGGGCCCACAATCATAATCTCTGCTGACCTGCAGACCGGGAGATCAGGAGGTGTTCCCTGGGCCACAGTTGCAAAAACTGGGGCTCCAGATGAGTGTATAATCTGCTTTCTGAAAGGTCTCCTCAGGTTGAAGTGAGGCCAATCTGGTGCACAAGGATGGTATCTCCCTGCTTACATTCGGCGGAAGTGCCGAATGTTTGGGAAACCTGAAGCCTATCCCTTGGGCTGAAGCTCCAGGCCAAGTAAATAGGCCTTTTTCACAGGAAGACTGGTTGTTGCATTTTCGTGTGCCTCTCTGTGCAGTGCTCTGGGGGTGGTAGCCTGCCAAGAACTATCTTTTTGATGGTTACATTCTCATGGAGCTCAGAAATGCCAGTCCCCCTGGCCACCAGGGCTAGGCGATCGAGGGACATCCCCTTTGTGGACTGTGTGCACCCACTGGCTTTAGCTAGGCAGCTAGAGAGTACTGGGGGCAGGGCACACTTGCTGGCTTCAGAAAGGCAGTGGGAAAAGGTCTTGGACTGTGTGTGCCCATGGGCTTCAGGAAAGCAGTGGGATAGTGCCTTGTCTGCACTCTTGCCGGCTTTAGGCTGGAAACAGGAAAATGCTGCAACCACTTGTGCTTGCCAGTCCTAGCCAGGGAGCAGGTGAGTGTCACAATCACCCATGTTCCCTGACTTTTGCTAGGGAGCAGGAGAATGCCAGGACCATTTGCACTGGCCTGCCCCAGCCAGGAACCAGGGCAGTGCTGCAACCACCTGCACTCTCTCCAGCTTCAGCAAGGCAGTAAGGCAGTGCCATGACTGCTTGCCCCTGCCTGCCTTAGCAAGGCAGCAGGAGGGTGCTGCATCCAAGCTCACCCATCTGTGCTAGCAGGATTGGGAGAGTGAGTGCAAAATGTATCTGCTAGCACCTCCAACTCTAGGGAGTTTCAACTATCCCCTGCTCCTTCAGCAGATGCTTTTAGATTAGCAAATGCATCTCCTTCACACATAGTCTAGGTGCTTTTCAAACTGTTGTTTTTTTGCTGGGTCTTGGGGTGAGGGAGATTGCACTTAAGGCCTTTAGAAGGGGAATCTCAGCTTCCTATAGCACTTTGGGTCCCCTGGACGTTGGTTTTCTGAGCCAAGTGTTTTGGGGGCTAGTGTCTCTGGTGCAGATCCCAGGGGTTAGGATGCCTGCTATAGGGCACCAATCCCTTGCTCCTCAGGGAGAAACACCGGACTCCTGAGATCCCTCCCTACTGCCGCACAGGGGGTGGGGTTATTGGCCAGTCTGTATCTCTGTCTTTCCTACTGTCCAGATGTGATCTTTTTATCCTTTTTTGGAAAGAAGCAGTTCATCTATTTCTCAGATCTTTTTCAGAGGGAAATGGACCTTAGGTAGCTGTAGATTTGATGTGTCCATGGGAGGAGGTGAGTTCAGGACCTTTCTATGCCACCATCTTGCAGAAGTCTCTACTTTCTGTATTCTGCTATTTTGGGGTTACATTAGATCATAAGAAGTTTTCCAACAGTATTACACAGTCATTCTAAACATAATGTTAATAACTTCATAATGTTCTATTTAGTGAAAGTGCATAGTTTACTTAAATATAGGACATTTAGGCTATTATTATTTTGTTATTATAAATGGCATTATGATAAAAATCTTCCTGCAGACAATTTTTTCCTTCATTTGGATTAGATTATCTCTCTGGGATGAATACCCAAGAGTGGAATTACTGGGTCAGAAAGATGTACCTTTTTATTACTCCTGATACATATTGCCAAATTGCTTTCCAGTAGAATCATTCCAATTTACACTCCCATGAATAGTGTGTGAGATAAAGATTTTACTATAGCTTTGCCAGCATGGGGGATTATAACTTTGAAAACATTTTTTGTTAATGTAATAATCATATGGGATCTGACTGTTATTTTAATTGTTTTTTTTTTAAAGATGATTCAGTGGGTTTGAATTCTTTTTCATTATCTTGTTCATTCATTGTATTTCCTACAGTGAAAGTTGACTTTTCACATTTATCTGTCAGGCATTAAGGTTTTAGCTCTGTTTGAATTTTATTTTTTTAAAGACTTTATTTATTTATGAGAGAGAGAGAGGGAGCGAGCAAGTGCACGCATGAGCAGGGGGAAGGGGAGAGGCAGAGAAAGAGGGAGAGGGAGAGGCAGTCTGCCGCTGAGCAGGGAGCCTGATATGGGGCTCAATCCCAGGACCCCAAGATCATGACCTGAGCTGAAGGCAGACACTTAACTGACTAAGCCACCCAGGTGCCCCTCTGTTTGCCCTTTGAATTCTCAGGGGATAACCACCTCTCTTGTTCTTGGTTCATTAACTTTGGTGGCACTGGAAATACCCTCCTGGACCTGCTTTGGTACCAAATAAACTGCTTTTCCTAAAACAACAAGGCTCTTTTTAAAGTTTCCAGGCAAAGATGGAGCCCAGTAAAACTTCAAAATATACATCTAGATAGTGTTAGTATAGGCTCACAAGATTTAAGGATGCTCTGAGTCCCTCCCCTCCCCTTTAATCCAGTTCTAAGGATCAATGATGGTATTTCTCTTTGAGCATGAGGAGCTCTGCAGCAGATCAAGGAGACTGACTGGGCCATTGTATAAGAAGTGGGAGTTTTTCCCATGATACCTCTAGATTTCTCACTTCCAACATTCTATAGCGGAGAGAATAGTCCAAGGGCCTTTCTTTTTGGGAAGAGGTATTCTCCTCACTCTCAGAGAAAGCCAAGCAGGATCTCCTGTGAGGTCTTAAGGAAGGGAAGCCATGTTGATTTGCCTCATGTTGCCAAATGGAGTTCTCCCAGAACTTAGGCTGAGGTTCCATACTGGGGCTTATCAGTTTCAAGTATGTTTTTTGATTGTGTTTCGTTTTTTATTTTGTGGAATTTTCTTTTTGTGGGGAGAGGGGGGAGGGCTGTTTTTATTCTTTGCAAATGTTTCCTTCCAAGAACTTGAGGAAAAGATTTATTTTAGGTTAGGATTTGGGTGTTCAGAACCCTGAGCGGTAGTCTACCCTCTGTCTATAAATATCATCGGCCTCTTCATTTTGATGCTTCTGGGGGACAGAAGTAACTCAATAAGCAATAGATGCACCTTGCTTAGCACCTATTGTATACAGAGCTCTGCGTTAAGCCTTGGGCCAGGTGGGCAGGGGGCATAGATAAGCACTTAACCTGACCCAGTATTTTGTTTATATAGGCTAATTTAAGCCCTGCAATATTATGAAGTATGTTTCATAATTCTATTTTATAGATGAAGAAACAGGTTCAGAAATGCAAAGGAATCTATTCATGATCACAGTTGTGAGTTGGTCTTCCTCCCTGCTTTTAGTTTCACTTCCTTTAACCCATTCTCTACCTTGCAACCAGAGTCAAATTTCAAAAATGCAAATCTGACATGCTGCTCCTCTCTTTTAAATTTCCCATTGACAAAATAATGTCTAAACTATCTAACATGATCACTCTGCCCCTTCCAGCCTCTGTGGCCTCCATGCTTGCCACCACTCCCCTCATAGTCCAGAATCCAGCCAGGTTGATCATCTTTAGTCCCCCTACACCACATTTTCCTCTTGCCTCCATCTCCTCTTATATGTTGTTTTCTGTGCCTGCCACATCCTTTCTGTCACAATCTTTCTTTGGTTAGTTACTTCCCACTCTTTCAGATCTCAGTTTACAGGTTAAGCCTTATCTGACCTACCCTGCCTCCCTCCAGTGGTTTAGCTGCCATTCTTCTGCATTTGTTCTTCCTCTACCATAGCACCTTAGCTACCATTCTGTAATTGTCTATTTTCTCATTCAAGTGTGAGCAACTTAAAGGCAAAAACTGTGTCTCATTCATCATTATAGCCCCAGCATTTAATCATAGTGCATGGCACAGGGTAGATGTTTGCTGTAGACTGAATGTTTGCGTCCTCTCAAATTCATATATTGAAAATTAATCGCCCATATGATGGTATTTGGATGTGGGGCCTTTGGGAAGTGATTTGAGCTCTGTCCTCACTAATGGGATTAATCTCCTTATAAAAGACCACAGAGAGATCTGTCACCCCTTTTGCCATGTGAGGTGATAACAAGATCGCCATTTATGAACCAGGAAGGGGGCTCTCACCAGACACTGAATCTGCCAGTGCCTTGATCTTGGACTTCCAGCTTCCAGAACTATTAGAGATAAATTTCTGTTGTTGATAAGCTAGCCAGTCTATAGTATTTTTGTTATAGCAGTCCAAACAGACGAACACAATGCCCAATAAATACACTTGAATAAATTAATGAATGAGCAGAATCAGAGGAGACTACAGAGCTGGTAAACAGATGGTGATCTAAGAGGTCAGGGGTTTTTCAATTGTTCTTTTTTGTAGTTACTTTAAGTTACTAGATGTTCTTGTCCAACATTCATTGGATGACTGGTGGAATTAAAAAGGTCTGATCACCAATAAACAAAGAGGAAGACATTATTTGTAGTTGGTCAAGCCTTTGTTCTCCCAGCTGTGGTCCCCAGAGGGCCACCCTACTCCAGACCATCTACTCTAGCAGCATTCTACAGGGGACCAAGCACTGCAATCACACCCTGGCTTGACTCCTGGTCCTCCCTCTTTCTAGCTCGAGCTTTTCCACAGCTACTACTGAGCAAATGCCTACCATGTGCCAGGTACTATACTTTGTGCTTTATTTCTCTTAGCTCAAATCTCTAATTCTTGTTAACAAACTTGAAATGTAGGCATCACCCTTCTTATACTGATGAGGAAATCAAAGCTCGAAGAATTTCAGTTACTTTTTCTAGGCAGCATACCTCAAGTTCTAGCCCAGGGATTTGAATCCAAGTTCACAGTTTCCACAGTCTGTATTCTTTTTCATTATATACTTCCCTGCTTCTAAGAGCCTTCTAGCTATGAGCACACGGTAGGCAAATAAGAAAATATAATAAATTATTTGCATTCTTCTTATGAAGTGTTGCAATTTCTCTAAATGAAACCTTTTCTTCCCTGAGCCAGCTCCTGTATGTGGGCAGATGGGAGATGGTGACAATTGTCCACTGCTTCTCTGAATATTGTATTTGTATCCTATTCAAAAACACATTTATAAAGATGTGTCTGTGGATATAGATGGAGCAGAGAATAGAGGACATGCTTTTCTTCATCTGCCTATTATGTTCCTAAATGTGTCAATATTTTTTCTCTGCAAGTAGAGCACTACATTTGATCCCCTCTTGTCTCTGCTTCAATGGCTTTGTAATTACGCAGCAAGCAAGAATTCCGCAGCTGGCCCCCTATGGAGAGAGAGCATTGGCTCGTGTACTTATACCAGTTGAAAGAAGAAAGAGCTCCTTGTGCTGGGATGGATGTATCAGTGGCTTTTTAAGCCAGGTGTGTCTGTGTGTGTGCATGTGTGTGTGCATGCGTGTGTGCATGTGTGTGCATGTGTGTGCATGTCTGTGTCTCTGTGTGTGCATGTGTGTGTGCCTGTGTGTGTGCATGTGTGTGCATGTCTCTGTGTGTGCATGTGTGTGTCTCTGTGTGTGCATGTGTGTGTGCATGTGTGTGTTTGGTGGATATGTAGGAAGAGTGAGAGTGAGAGCGGGAATTAAAGCAAGGGCAAGAAGGAGAACTTGAGAGAGACTGAGAGATAAAACAAACAAACAAACAAACAAACAAACAAAACAGAGGATAAGAAAGTGAGAGTAAAGACTCAGCTTTCTGAAGCTCACCTGAGTGAGTGTCGGAAGGCCCTTAGAGATTGTCTCGCTCAAGCTCAGCAAACTGCAGGCCGCCGGCCAAATTTGGCCTGATGCCTATTTCTGTACAGCTAAAAATGGTTTGTATGTTTTTAAATGACTGAAAACATATAAAAGGGAAATTATTTTGTGATGTGAAAGTTATATGAAATTCAAATTTCAGTGTCCATAAATAAAGTTTTATTGGAACACAACCATACTCTCATTTATTTACACGCTGTTTCTGACTGCTTTTGTGCTACAAAGGCAGAGCTGAGTAGCTACGACAGAGATTGGTTGGCCTGCAAAGCCTAAAATATTTACTCTATTGTCCTTTATAGAAAAAGTTTGCCATTTTCCTCAACTAGTCCAAACTCTAGACTCAATAACCACCTTTAAGGCAGAGGTTATAGTCATGTGATTCAAATCTGTATCCCTGGTGCCCAGCACAGGGCCTAACACCAAGACTGGCTACACAGTTTGTGGGGCTCAATACAAAATGAAAAGACAGAGCCCCTTATTCAAAAAGCAGGATGAAAATCTCACTGAAGGTACTAAGATGACCCATTGGCTGCTAGGATCGCCCTGTCCTCCCCGATCCCACCTTTCTAGCTGCTAGCTGGGGGCAGGGAGACTGAGGAGAACATTTCCCATTCCCATGAACCACCTGCCCCAATCAATTACAGATGACAACCCAGAAGGGTATTGTAAATCTCACGCTAGGATAGGCTAGGTATAGGGGTGGGCAAGAGGCTTGCCCCTGCTGAACCATCTACTGAACATACCCTGGCACTGCCATCCTGGGAAGGGAAGGGTTGGGTGGGGCCCAGAGTTCTAGAAAGTGTATGGAGAGGGTGGCCAAGAACCAGGCTAGGGGAGTTATGAAGTGGTAGGAAGCAGGGCTATGCATGAGGCCAGGCTCCACGCCTCTGGTGCATGCTTTATCATCCCATCAGATTTTGCTTATAAAATACAAACTCAAAGATAAAACTACTAAGAGTTTTAAGATGGCAACCACAAAGCATGAAATACCAAGTGCTTCTGAGTATGAGGCCCTGTGTTACTATACTAGTCACACACCCAGAAGCTGGTCCTGCTGTGTACATGCTAGGGACTGAAGGACTGTTGCTTTATGAATGGTTTTGGATGAGACAGTGTACCATGGTAGAAAAGTACCTCGATGCCCAGCGTTACCAATTCCTAACTCAGAACCATTGTTCCCCCACTGTGTATCTCTTTAAGGGTTCGAGTGTGATACTAACGAATAACAATGCTTCAAAGCTTGTTGTTAGCCTCACACTTCTCTGGGAGCATCCTCAGGAATCTTAATCAGCCAGAGTCTTCCTGAAACCACAATATAAGCTTCATTCTTATTTCCCCGTTCCAAAATATTCAGAGAGGTTTCAGGATGGTGAGAGAAATTAGCCTATGCACCATTGGCTCCCATCAAAGCCAGTAGATAAATGTGAGATGTCACAAGAGTGCTGTGGGATCCCAGAGATGAAAGCAGTTAAGTACAAGTGAGGCATCCTGGAGAATTTCTTGAGGAGCAGGCCTTAGACTGTTTCTTAGAGGGTGGGTGAGATTTCTCTAGGTGGAAAAAAGTGAAAGGGGGCTTTGCGGTCCAGGCAGAGGCTCCTACGTAAGCCAAGGCTCAGAGATGGGAAAGCATGTGTGCACCTAGGAAATGGTGAATACTCCAGTATGACTGGAACATAGAGTACGAAGAGGGATGTGTGGAGATGGTTCTGAAAGGCTTGAGGGCATACTACAGAGTCTGCTCTGTCCTACTTAGCAATTTGCATTTCATTCTTTTTTTTTTTTAAAGATTTTATTTATTTATTTATTTGAGAGAGAATGAGAGACAGAGAGCACGAGAGGGAAGAGGGTCGGAGGGAGAAGCAGACTCCCTGCTGAGCAGGGAGCCCGATGCGGGACTCGATCCCGGGACTCCAGGACCATGACCTGAGCCGAAGGCAGTCGCTTAACAACTGAGCCACCCAGGCGCCCCTGCATTTCATTCTTGAGGCCACTGAAAACCATGAAAGGGTTCGACAACTTGCTAATGTGTGCCCTTGGCTATGAATGTACCTGTTTATAAAGTGTGAGAATGGCTCATTGCTGCCTATTGCCACCAGAGAGGCAAGCACAGGACAGGGGAGAGGGAATTAATGTCTACAGGCAGGCTATCATGGACTGAATCTATATTGAGCTTTATATCATATATTATAACCACTCCCTTTTATAGATGGAAACTGAGGCTCAAAGAGCTTAGGGTTCTCTCTGAAGATCACATAGCTAGCAAGGAGGCAGAGCCAGCATCAGGCCGTGGGTCTACACCTAACACCGTGGTCCAAACCCTTACTGATGCCCTACTCTCCTTTTCAAGAATTCTAAGCAAGCATCCCAGAGCCACCCATTTGCTATGGGATGAAGCACAGGTCTTGTCTAGACAGGTCTTCCTGAACTTTCAGGTGGAAGTGACCATTCCTTTCACTTTGCACCAACTGGTCCTGATTATCTGTGTTGAAATTCCCAGTATCTAAGACTGTGGGCCCCTCAAGGGCTTCTCTCTTCTCTGTATTCCCTGTGTCTAGCACAGGGCCTGGCACAAAGTGGGTGATCAGTCCTGGTTTGCAGAATGTGTGAGCAAATTAAAGAGCAGACTAGTCCATTAATTAAAGACCTCCCCATTCATCCTGGAGTCCATGACCCTCCTCATTGGAAGTCAAGCCAAAAGCAACCCTTTGAGGAGCAGGCATGCTGAGGTTGAGGGCTGTGCATGTGATGCACAGTTCTTGCATCAGAACAAATTTACAGCCCATAAACAGCACAAGCTACTCAGTTAGGCTAATTTATGTTCACACCAGGGCCGTCCTGGCCCCCAAAGCCCAGAGCTCTTTACAATTCCAAAATGATTAAAAGCATCACAGAAACCCATATTTTCCATTTTTATTAAAAAGCACTAAAGCGGGCAGTGCTTTCTGCATGTCAATGGGGAGCCACTTCCAGACCCAGGGAGAAAAGTCTCTCCTTAGATGGCAAAGGCAGACTCCTCCACATCCTGCTCTGTGCATCCTTCTGCCTCTAAACTCTACTGTCTTCTCACAGAAGGCTGCCCACTTGTCCCATACGATAGCCTGCCCGCCTAAGCCCCCCTTTGCTCAGACTCTTTTCAGTCAGAGGCACATCCCTGCTTAAGATCTTTACACATTTCAACTGTCCCAACTCCTCATCCTGGCACGTGAGGCCTTTCATAGAGCGGCGCAAACTGCCTCTCCAGTCACAAGTCGTCTTTCTGACAGAGGATGTCATACTCTCAAAATACCCAGGATTTCTTTTTTCACTCAAAAAGTCTTTGTTCATGGTGTTCCCTGGGTCAAGGATGACTTTCCTTCCTTTCTCCACCTGGAAAATACCTATTCTTATCACTGTAGATCTAACTCAGGTTTCATTTTTTTTTCTCTGAAGTATTGCTGAACTTCCCCACGCCAAGTGAGTTATTCCTCTTCCTTATGCATGAGTCCATTAAAGTGCATGTTGTACTGGATTGTGTATGTTTGTGTGTCTGTCTTCCCTGTGAGTTTCAAGCACAGAGCCCGGCACAGAGTAGGCGGCTGGTGAATATTTGATAAACGAATGAATCAATGAACTCTGACTTCCAACAATGTGTCCCAAAAGAGATAACACTGAGCGCTGTAACGAAACTTACTCATCTAAACCAATGACCTTGCTTACTATTTTACTGAAAGAGCAACTGAAGAACACAAGAGCCCACACCGTAGCCACTCATGTACTTGCACGGATGCTCACGTGCTCTTTCTCTCCTCGAGTTACCATGGAGGAACCTCCCCCCCCCCCCCCGTGTAAGGCTATCCCCTCTACGTTCACTTCCCCCACTAGCCTCCCCTCCCTTCTCAGCTACTCAAGGACATTGCTCCAGCAATTTTTGCCTATCTTTTCTGCACCAAATTTTTCTAGCTTACTAGATCATTTTCACTGGTATAAAAACATGTTGTTAGTTCAACCTTTAAAAAAACCAACAACAACAATAGAAAAGGAGCGCCTGGGTGGCTCAGTCAGTTAAGTATCCGATTCTTGATTTCAGCTCAGGTCATGATCTCATGGGTTGTGGGATTGAGCCCCGTGTGGGCCTCCATGCTCAGTGGGGAGTCTGCTTGAGATTCTCTCTCTCTCTCTCTCTTCCTCTTCCCCCGCAAATAAATACATAAATCTTAAAAAACAAAAAAAGAAAAGCTCTTGGCTCCACTTCCCCTTTCCATTACTCTTTCATTTTTCTCCTTTCTTTCAAACAGCTGTCTATAATCACTCCCTGACTCCTCATCACTCCTTCCCTTTTGAACTCACTCCATTAAGGCCACCTTGCCAAGCCACCGAAAGCACTCTTGTCAAGGTCTCCATGACTTCTGCCTTAAGTCCAGTGGTTGGTTCTTAGTCTTCAGGAAACCCTACAGACCAGCAGCAGCTAGGCCCCTCCTCTCCAAGCTGCTTGTTTCCACCTGACCTCTCAGATAGCACACTCTCCTACTTTTCTTCCAATTGCACAGGCCACTCCTTTCCACAGCTCCTTTGTGGGTTCCTCTTCTTCTCCCAGACTTTTCAACCTTGGATTGAGCCAAGTCTTAGGAACTCTTTTTTTCTCAATCTACACTCACTTCTTAAGTGATCACCCTCAATTTAACAGATTCCAAAATTTTTATCTCCAGTTCTGAATTTTCCTTTAAGCTCCAGACTCATAGCCAACTGTATCTTCAACATCTCCATGTGTATGTTTAGCAGGCATCTCAAATTTAACGTTCTTCCAAACTCCTAATTCCTTTCTCCAAATCTGTTCTGCCCAGAGTTTCTCCCTTATCACTTAGGGAGATGCCATAACTCCATTCTCCTCAATGTTCAAGTGAAGAATCTTGGAGACATCTTTGACAATATATTTTCTTCCATGCTCCATATTCAGTCCTTTCATCAGATCATGTTGGCTTTGTCTTCAGGATATCCAAATGCTGACCACTTCTTAGCACCTCTAGCTGGTTCCTGCCACCATCATTATTCACCTGGATTACAGCACTAGCCTCCCAACTGGTTTTCCTGCTTCAACTCTTGCCACACACTGCCCCTTTATGACTATTTTCAAAACATCATTTAGCATCGTTATGGTAAAATAATATGTCATATCAAAAGCTTTAGATGATTGCCATCCTATAACAGTAAAAGCCAAAATCCTTATTAAATCTTTAAAGACCCTACATTATCTGATGCTCCATTACCCCAATGACCTCATCTCCTACTGCTTTTCCTCTCAGTCATTCCTCGTTAGTCACTGGCTTCCCTGAGGCTCCTGGAACAGACCAGCCTTGGTCCATTCTAATGGACCAGATATCTACATATTGCTCCCTTACTTCCTTCATGGTGATGTCTTTCCTGACTATCCTATTTAAAATTGCAATCTGCTCCTTTCCCTGTACCCCTGTCCACAGCTTCTCCATCCCCTTTATTTCTCTTAGTTGCTTTATTTTCTGCCACAGCATTTTAGGGTGACCATTATCCTGGTTTATACTTCTTTGGTAATTATTAATCATTTTTTGCTTTCACCCTCAGAGGTATCCTGGTTTGGACAATAAACTAAATAATCACTTCACTTTCCATCACTTAATATACTAAATATTTTACGTATTTATTTTGCTTATGTATTCTCTCTCCTTTTAGAGCATAAGCTCTATGAAGACAGGCAGTGAGTTTTTTATGTTTTGTTTCTTACTTAATCTCCAGTACCTGGAACAGGTGCTCGATAAATATTTGTGGAATGAGCGAATTTACATTTTGTAAATAACAACAGAGGCAGTTCACACTGTTGTTTGATCTCCTTTCTTTGTAAAAGACTAGGTCTTGGCCTTAGCCTCAGGGCCGTACTCATAACAGGTCAGGGAACCTATTTTATTTCCCAACCCTGTTAACCCTCCAATTTTCAACAACAACAACAACAACAACAACAACAAATCACAGTGAATCAAGGAGCCCAAAGAAGAAGGTCAATTTGTAAAGTTCATGCCATCGGGAATCTTAGAAATGTGATCCATCAACCTCAGCCTCACAGTAAGGAGGTAGTGCTTGGGACAGCCCCACAACACAAAGAAAGACATTCTTCACATGTAAACACTTTTCACACCATTATGGAAGCCCTGCCCCTGCCAAGGCATAATGACCGTGTTCAGTGTCATGGGGAGGAAAACACACATTAGCCAGATGGCAGGTTTCAGACGCATGCCTGAGACATTATCTCTAATCATATATAGTGTATTTCATATCCGCTTTTTTGTGGGCTTCACAACTTATAATTATTGTCAGCAGGGAAAAAGAAAAAAAAGGTAGGGAAATATTGGAAGGGAGGGGTATAGATAGGAGAGAAAATTCTTCTTGATAGCAATAAACCGTGAGATAGGCCAGAGCTTATTAGACAATATTAGAAACTATATTGGGATTAAAGCTAAGAAAAATGAACTGTATATAAGCTGGGAGACTGTGCAAGCCAGGAGATCTTATAAGGCTTTCAGATCATCTCATTACATTGTGTGTCTATGAAACTGAGAGGAAGTTAGTGGGACATTATGAAACGTGTCAAACTTAGGGTCCAGATATTTCATAAATCCATACAGGATTTGGAAGGGCCTCTGAGGTTAATGAACTGAACTTCATTTTATAAAAGTGTGTGTGTGTGTGGGGGAAGGCCCTGCAGGGCAAGGACTCATATCCAGGCCTCCTGATTCAGAGCACAGCTGATTCTTCCATGGAAGACAGTGACAACAGGGAGCTCTTTCTCATGTCACTTACCTTAGATCTTGGGGTGGGAGGAATTTCCTCCAAGCTTGGCACGGGGACCAGGAGGGAGGATGGCAGAGTTCCAAGAATATCATGAAGCTGAGATGGGAAACCCTTCTGGATCCAGTGATCCTGACATGGTGGGCTTGCCTCAAGACCATGGCCCAGTTGTGTGTGTGTGTGTGTGTGTGTGTGTGTGTGTGTGTGTGTGTGTGCGCGCACGCGCACACATGCCTCCTGACAGAACTGAGTTTTAACACTGGAGCCCAGGGCTATAGGGAGAATCAAGCCCCATAGGAAGGCAGGCTTCACT
Organism: Callorhinus ursinus; assembly: GCF_003265705.2. NCBI lineage: Eukaryota > Metazoa > Chordata > Mammalia > Carnivora > Otariidae > Callorhinus > Callorhinus ursinus. Next base: position 63,374,066 of record NW_027397071.1, on the reverse strand, counting down.
GCTGCTCTCCCTCCCACCGTGTCCTGCAATCTTTTCCCCTGTCTCACTCAGATTTACCCATCCCTTAAGGCTTCCATCAAATCTCCCCTCCCCACACCCAGAACACAATTGGTGGAAATGTGATGTCTCAGCCTTCAACCTTTACTGTCCCACCAACTTGCGTCACCTCCCAGAAATCTCTTTACTATTTGTGAAACCTTTATCTCTCTGAGTTTTGGCTTTTCTGGTGATTTTTGAAGGAGAGGAAAGCAGAAGCTGCTTGGAGTCAGTGGTATTCTTGTGTTTTTGTGTGTGTGTGTGTGAAAGTCAGGGTCTGCTGAAGAGACTGTGGACTATGGACATCCTTAAGAGGGAAAGGAGGAGAGGGGACGTTGGCTTTGGGGTTGAGGGAGGAGGATTATTTCTTAAACAGGGAGGAGGAGGAAGGCCAGTGTATTTGTCACCTGCACTCTACAGAAGCATCTCAGGGTGTGCTCAGGTTGGTGAGTTGTGGACTTATGGCCTGGTGGACTCATCAAAGATCATTATGCCCCAAGCAGTGCATGGAAACAACACTGCAGGACCACGAGGGCTAGGGAAATGGTTGTGTCACTGTGAACTGGTCTGGATCAATGACCAATAATCAGAGGGGCTAGCCCCAATGCTTCTGATACTTTGGCGCTGCATGAGATCCTGGGATCTTAGCAAAATATAGGGGTGGGGAAACCCCAGTAATAACAGAGATTCAATTTACTTCCAGTTCAGAAGGATGTGGGCTACAGGCTCAATTTAAATGCTTTTAGTATAAAAAGATATATATTTCTTGTATTCCTAAGTTTGCAAACCAAGATTCATACCTATCATAATGATGCAGTGCTTACCATAGAGTAATGTTCCATAAATGGTAGATATTATCACTATTATTACATCACTTAGTAAATGTATTTGAAAAATAAAAATCATCGGGTAGGTCAGGTCAAGGCTGATCAAAAATGCAAGCCCCATGTCAGAAGGACACTAAACTCCAGGAACTGAAGCAGAAGAACCAAGACCACAAGAACCCAGTCTCTGAAAATTCTCAACTAGAAACTTTCACTGAGCACATATTTTGGACCAGCACTGAGCTAGATGCTAGAGCTGCAAGAATGAATCAAATATGGTCTCTTGTATTGAGAAGCCCCCAGTGTGGTAAGGGGTATAGACACACAAAGAGCTCATTTCAGTTCCGTGGGCTTGCAGCTGTCTTAAGGACATTTGGCCATAGGCCAGCTTCCTGTTTTAGTGCTACTGCCTTTCTTCTTTTTCTGCCAGGGAAGGGTCATTCAGGTAAGATTAGACTTCAGGCTCATTGCGGTGACCGAAGAAAGCAGCCCAGTGGCCAGGCAGGGGATTTGGCTACTGGAAGAAGAAGGTATTTCCTAGCACAGGCACTGCAGGGGAACTTTTTTCCACTCCCAGCTTTTAGCTAGGGCAGTCAGGCTCCTAATCCTGAACTTTTCTCATTATAGCATGTTGTCCCCAGGAATGGCCCTAGGAATTAACAGTTTATACTCTCATAAGCAGAAGAGGAGAAATAAAAATTAGGAAGCAGATGGTACTGGTTTCCTAGGGCTTCCAACAATACAGATTTATTCTCTCACAGTTCTAGAGAAATCAGAAATCAGAAATCAAGGGTCTGAGAGGGCCATGCTCCCTCCAGATGTTCTAGGGAAGAATCCTCCCTTGCCTCTTCCAGCTTCTGCTGGGTGCCAGCAGTCCCTAAAGCCCCTTGGTTTGTGGCCTTACCCCAATTTTGCTTCCTTTGTCACATGGTATTTTTCCTGGGTGTCTCTGTGTCCCTGTGTCTTCACATGGCCTTCTTATAAGGATACCATTCATTGAATTTATGGCTCACTTTAATCCAGTATGATCTCTTCTTAAGTATAATTGCAAAGACCCTATTTCCAAATAAGGTCACATTCACAGGTACTGGGAGTTAAGACTTCCACAGATCTTTTGGGGTGGGGGGGATACAATTCAACCCAAACATACCCCTTCAAAATATGCACATACATAGACAGAAAGATCAATAGATTCAATTATTGGACACTACTTGACACCCATGAGGGCACTCTTGTGAAAAAGGAAGCCTACACTAAATGCCTACCTGCCTGACAGCTGGGGCCACTCAGCTGGCTTTAGACCTGCCTATTCCAGTGGGCAGCCTGGACCATGACAGAGCAGCTGGAGGTAGAGGACAGACTCTGTCAACCTAAAATGCACCCAATCCAACAACACCTCACTTTATAATGAGGAAACCTAGGACCAAGGAGAGGAAGAAAACCTGCCTACAGGTTCATCACGCACTGGCCATGAGAGCCTCAAATGTTAGCCAAACATTAGCCAAAATCAGGAGACTGGTCTGAGAAAGAAATATTTCAGGAGCTTTAAAAAATTTTAGTTGACTTCAAAATGTGCAAACCCTTTGAACTAGCAATTCTGCTTTTAGGAAATTAGCCTAATGAAACGGCTAAGATTTAGCCACAAGAAAACTGATCAGAGCATTATGAATAATGACAATATAAATAGTCTCCATAAGCTGAACATTTACTTTATGTCAGACATTGTACCAGGTGCCTTGTATACATTCTCATTTAATCTTCAAAACAGCCTTTCTTTCAAGATGAAAAAACTGACTGAAGAGATTAAGTTTCCTAAGAATACACAGCTAATGTCTTGAAACGCATGGGTTGGAATCCACATCTGTTTGATTCCAAAGTCCAGGCTTTTATGTTATCCTTCTGCATAAAGTCATCAAGTCAACTCCAGGGCCCCTGAATGGAAGTACCGATGACTGGAAATCTGCTAAAAACCTTAAGATGCGTCATATAGTAAAATATAGTAGGTCATGATATGTGGTATTATAGATTACTATCTAGTGATACAGTGTATATTAAAAGAAAGGTAGGTTACAGGACATTACTTACCGAGTGATTATATGAGTACATATACTGGTAACAGTGGATAGATAAATACATATAAAAACATTAACCCTCATTACCTCTGGGTGGTGGGATTATAGGCAAGTTTTACTTTTGATTTTCTATATTTATAATTTTTCTACAATGAACAAGGAATCAATTTAATAATAGAAAAAATAAAGTGTGTCTTGTTTGCAAAACAAAGAGATTTCCACTGGGCAGGGAGAGAGTGTTTGCTAAAAGGATTTTCTAAGACCACATCTCCAGCTCGAGCGTGTGCTTCAGCACATTACCTTTATCTTGCCAGACACAGTTCTTTTACCTACATGGCACATAGAAAACTGCAACTTCTCACTGGTAACAAGGGTTCATGTCTTTGGACCTGGCAGAAGCACCTGGGCAGTAAAGGCTGCCAAACACCTGAGTAGCAGAGGGTTTCCAGGGCACACTGCTTCTGCCCTGTGGCGAGATGAATCTAATAATATACCGCCATTTCTTTTTCCTCTTCTTTCTCTCAGAGATGCAGCAGGTAAAGCTTCTGATTGAATTCCATCTTGATTTCATTAAATATTCATAAAGGCCAATTAGAAGAGGAGAGAAAGAGGCCATGAGGCAGCCCCTTCTATCATCCTGTCAGAGGCCGGCTGGCTGACCATCAGGCATGGACCAGCCCCAGTGGTCAATATGGCTGTGACCTTTCTGCCCTCTCCTCTGGGGTCACTTTTCACCATCCCAGCAAGGGACTCAGGACCAGCAGGGGAGGAGAGGCAGGGGCCAGGGAAGAGAAACAGCCCATAATTCTGACAGCAAGGTGCTTAGTGTGTAGAATGCAAAATGCAAATGCTGGGGAACATCCTCAATCATCACTGGAATGGAAATCTTTCCCTAATGAGCGATGACGATCGGAGAGAGCTGATTGCACTGAAGAAAAACTGCTTAAAATTCATAATCAATCAAGCAACTTGATTTTAACCTTTTGTAACTAAGCCATCCCATTCCAGCTTCTTCTATTGGCCAACTAGAGCTCATCTCTCCCCATCTTCTTCCCCCAGCCCAGCTGGGACAGGAGGTGCCCGGGGAGGCCCAGAGAGGGGCAAGCCTATCAGCAAATGGCATGCAAGAAACCAAGAGAACTCATCCATCCTGGCCCTTTAATTTTACAGTTGGGGGGATGAGGGTCAGAGGGGACCAGGGACCTGATGATGTCACATGGTCAGTGTCAGTACAACCAGTTTTCTTATTGGCAAGCAGCTGAGGAATACTATAACAGAACATGCGCTGCAAGTCCAGAGTTCTGTGTTTGGGACCCAGCTTTACTATTGTGAGCTGTGTGATATTGGAACAAAGTACTGACACTATTTTTAGACTGCAGATTCCATATTCAGAAATGGCAATAATCATGTCTTCCTACTTACTTCACAGGGTTCTTGTGAGACGCAGATAATTGAAAGGATATAAAAATGCTTTGAAAATGGTAACATACCCTGTTATGGCACTCCTTACCATCTTCCAGACCTCCCAGTTTTTCTCCTCCAAACCACATTATACTCAGGTGTTGGCAAGATCTTTTTAAAACCTGAATCTGACTTTGCTATATCCTTGTTTAATCCCGTCCTTTAAACTGTAACCACTAAGCCTGGCATTCAGGAACCTTCATAATTTGGGGTACTTGCCTTATTTTCTCTTAGCTTTAGTTTCCTGATTCATAAAATGAGAAAACTAATACCTACCTTAGAATTAAAGGCTATTGTGATAATTAGAATTCACAACTGTAAAGTGACCAGCATGGTTCCTGGCATATAATAGCTGCTCTATATAGCTTAATTATTATCTTATTAAGTTCCACAACAATGCTGTATGATAGGTAGAGAAGGAGTAATTCTTACCCTGATTTTACAGATGTGACATGAGAAGCCCAGTGATGTGAAGACAATGGGTTATGGCCACACAGCTAAAATTCAGAGCTGAGATTTTACCCTTGAGCTTTCGGTTCCTGGGGTCCCCCCAGGATGGGAAAGGAAGAGCAAGTGTGGAACTACCTCAGGCTGCCACCAAGGGATGCTTCTTTTCTGAGATGCCTCTGCCAAGCCCAAAAGGTACAGAATACAGTTTTATTTTTTAACATGATCACAAGGCCTTAGGTTGGAGGGCTAGCCAACTTCTCTTGCCTCACTTCAAACTAGTGGAAAATGCAATGAAGCAGGGAGTGCTTCAGTTATGCTAAACAGCTGCTTGAATAAAAGGAGAAGTTAAAATTCCCAAACAATAATTTAATAGTTTTCTTTCTTTCTTTCTTTCCTTTTTTTCTTTTATTGTTCAGCTTCTCCTCCAGGCCACATTTCAAAGCAGTAAAGAGAAATTTAGTGGAAATGTTTGTGCATGAACTGTTGCAAATGAGTGTTATCATTCAAAGATGATTTCATCAAGACACCATACTGGATCCACCCTGGGTGGCTGGCTGAGCCCTGAGCAGGGTCAGGCATCCCAGTATCCCTTGGCTTAACCTCATCTTTTCTGGTCTCCTTGCCCATCAATTCAGGCCTGTCTTAAGTCCCAGATCCACTTTGATATGAAGCAAAAGGGTGAGCATGCCAAAAATTCTACCGTGTTCATTCATTTAATAAATATTTATTAAGCGCCTACTATGTACCTAGTTTTTTCCTAGGTAGAGTACGAAGACCGGCAAACAGTCAAAAACAGATTTTGTCTTTATCGCACGTACAGTCTACAGACATTTCTAAAAATTACATATTCACATATGTAAGTGTCATGAAAGAAAAATATTGGGAGTTATGAAATATTTGACAGGAGCATCTGATGTAGCTGGAGCATGGGTGGGCTCAGGTAAGACTTCCATAGGGAAGGGACATTTGGAGTTAAGCAGGAAAAGAGGTGTGAGTGGAGTGGGGCTGGTGTGTCTATCAGAGGGGATAGCACATGTGCATGACAGAAGTGGGAGGGAACAAGGGCATATTCATGGAGCTAGAGGAGATGACAGTGCCTGGGCTGAAGAACTGGGAACCAAGAAATAGGAGACTGCAGAGGAGGGACAAGTCTAGATCCCACAGAGCCTTCTAGGCCAGGGCATATAATCTGGGAGCAAGTTAGCCTAAGCATGAGGAAAGCTACTGAAGAGTGTAAAAGGAAATGGGTATACTTAGATTTGTATTGCAAAAAATACACCCCTCCCAAACAAAACAAAAACAAAAACAAAACAACAAAGCACTGAAGTCCAGCAGGCTTTGTTATAAAAAAATCACATACTAATTCTGAAATTCATATGGGAATGCAAAGGACCTAAACAGCCAAAATACCTGAAAAAGTACAAAGTTGAAGTACGAACACTACCTGATTTCAAGACTTATTATAAACCTTTGGTAATCAAGACAGTATGGTTTTTGGCATAATCAGATCCATGAAACAGAATAGAGTCTAGAAATAAACCCACACATACACAGACAACTTATTTCCAACAAAGATGTGAAAGTAATTCAGTAGAGAAAGAACAGTCTTCTCAATAAATGGAGCTAGGACAATTGGTTGTCCATGCGGGGGGAAAAAAAAAAGCATTTTGATCCATACCTCATATCACATATGAAAATTAACTCAAAATAGCTCATAGACCTAAATGTAAAACCTGCAACTTCAAAACTTCTAGAAGAAAACACAGGAGGAAATCTTTGTAAACTTGGATTAGGCAAAGACTTATCAGACATAATACCAAAAGCATGATCCATAAAAGAGTAAATTGATAAAATGGACCTGATCAAAATTTTAAAACTTCTGCTCATAGAAAGAATTGTTAAGACAATTAAAAGACAAACCATGTACTCCGAGAAAAAACTTAAAAAATATATATCTGATAAACGGCTTGAATCTAGCTTTGTATATAAAGTATACAAAATTCAATAACAAGAAAATAAGCAGCCTGATAAAAAAGTGGGTAAAAGATCCAGATAGTTCACCAAAGGAGATGAACAGATGGCAAATAAGCACATGAAGAAATGCTCAGCTTCATTAATTGTTAGAGAAATGCAGATTAAAACTACTACATATCTATTAGAATGACCAAAATTAAAAAGACTTCCCTTACCAAATACTTGGGAGGAACAGAGAAGTCAGAATCTCATACATTGCTGGTGGGAATGTAAAATGGTACAAACACTTTGGAAAAAAGTTTGGGAGTGTCTTAAGAAACTGTTCTCCAAGAGTCATGAAAACATAAGCCCTTACAAAGAATTGTACGTGAATGTTCGAAGTAGTTTTGTTTGTAATAGCTAAAACCTGGAAATGATTCAGATGTGCACCAACAAAGATGAACGGATAAATAGATTGTGGTATATCCATACAATGGAATTATACTCAGCAATAAAAAGGAATGAACCACTGATACACCCAACAATGTGGCTGAAGCTCAAAATAATTATGTAGAGTAAAAGAAGTCTAACAAAAAAAGCACACATATTCAGTGATTCCATTTATATAAAATTCTAGAAAAATCCTGTATGATTCTGTTTATAAAACTCTAGAAAATGCTAACTATAGTGACAGAAAGAAGATCAGTGGCTATCTGGGGATGAGTGGGAGTGGGGAGGAGTGAGAAGAGATTAGGATGTGAGGGAACTTTTGGGGGTAGTAAATTGCTCATTATCTTGATTGTGGTGATGGATTCAAGGATGCATACATATGCCAAAATTTATCCAAGTGTAAACTTTTTTTTATTTAAAAAGTTGTTTTTACTTTAAATCCCCTTCATCTATTTCACCCATCCCACCACCTACCTCCCCTCTGGAAACCATCTGTTTGTTCTCTGTAGTTAAGCGTCTGTTTTTTTGATGTGTCTCTCGGTTTCAAATTGTACACTTTAGAAATGTGCAGTTTTTGCGTGTCAATTACACTTCCATTAAGACAATTTGAAATATAAAAAGCAAACAAAAACATGCTAGTTGTAATGAGGAAAATGGATAGAGGCTATATGGTGGTGGAAGAGAAGAAGGCACAAGTGGACTTAGGGTGAACAACTAGTTAGGAGGCTGTTATAAAAATCCAGGAGAAATGGTGAGAGTTTATTTTTACTTTTTTAATTAATTTATTTAATTTAGATTTTATTTATTTATTTGTCAGAGAGAGAGAGAGCGAGAACAAGTAGGGAGAGTGTCAGGCAGAGGGAGAAGCAGGCTCCGCATGGAGCAGGAGCCCAACGTGGGACTGGGTCCCAGGACCCCAGGATCTTGACCTGAGCTGAAGGCAGACGCTTAACCAACTGAGCCAGCCAGGCATCTCAGAAATGGTGAGAGTTTAACAGAGAATGAAAGCAGTGGAGATGGTAAGAAGTAGAAGGATCTAAAGGATTCGGGAGTTAAAACAGAAAGGGCTGGCGATGGGTTGGATGGAGGGAAGTGAGAGAGGGAGGGCTAAGGGACAGCACACTGCATGGCATTCAGTGAGATGTATTCAGGATTCAGGGAATCATCTCATCTTCCCTCCCACCTCTATCTCCTGCTCTTCTCCCCATTATCACCTCCCTCTTTGGTGCATCAGCCTTTTCTTTAATCTCCCCATGTCCAGACTTGCCTTCTCCAAATGATCCTTCATATCAGAGACCAGAGTAATCTTCCTTAAAGGCATAGTGACTATTTCACTCTTCTGCTATGTACCTTTCTACAACTCCCCACTGCCCTCAGGATGAAGTCCAAGATCCTCAGCCTGGCACGTGTGAGGCCTTCCCTGATGTGGCCCCTATCATCTTCTGCAGCCATCTTGCACTCCTGCTAACACCTGTCAGGGCCTGGCTCCCGACATAATGAATTGTTTATAGCTTCTTGAATGCTTCCCTTCTCCTTGTCTGTGCATAACCTGACCCCTCTGATCTGAACTTAACCCCTGGCTGGTTTTGGTTACTCCTAGATGTTCTTTTAACATTTCATGCTTCCTTATATCAGAGCATGTATTTCCACGGATGGTATTTATCTACACCTCTAATTTGGTCCCTATTCTGAGGCCCTTTCTCTTACACCCTCTGTAGAGGTCTCCTTTCATCTTCCTTCTAAGTCTGGGGATCTATTTGCTCCTCCTGGACCACCTTCCAGGAGTCTGAGTATTGCTCAGCTTCTAGTGTAGTACCAGGCATATAGTAGGTGTCTCAGCTTTGGGCCTTGGGCTTTGCTTCCTGGAACAATGTTGCTGGTGCTAATCAGCTGTTTTCTTGCTGACATGGTCTGATGTCACAGTCCCTGGGCTCTCTTCATCCAGTGAAATCTCCCTATTTCATCTCACAAGTTAATGGCTCAGCTTAATGGGAGATTCTCATAGGCTTTGAACATCAGGTGGTGTTTCACCAGGGCTGGGTCTGTTGCTCAGCATTTGTCCCACCTCTAGAGGCATGTCCTGGACACTCCTTGGCCTTTCATGCCTCACCTAGTGCCACAGTTCCTTCCTTCCTCCCATGCTGTCTTGGGTACCTATGGAGTTAGACCTGTGCTGGGCAATGGGGAGAGAAGAGAGATGACTGAAAGAAAATATGCAGCACTGATAAAAGAGTCTCAGTTATTACTGAGCTAATTAATTTAACTTCTCTACAAAGAAGATGACTATGGTTGTGCTGGAACACACATGGCTAAGGGTGGTAGTCATTGTTCAGAGTGTGGTGTTTGTCTTTACAGCTTCATGAATAGGATGGATCATGACATGAGTAGCACATCAAATGTTTGTTTGACAGTTTATGTGAGGAAGCTTCTGAGATGCATGACCTTTATCTTCAGGACGAAGTTTAGTGTAAAGGTGGAAAATAGAGTTTTGGAGCTGTCTGCCTGTTCAACCAATTCCTACTAGTGTAAACTTAGAAAAATTACTCACCTTTCTATGCCTCTGTTTGCTCATATGCAAAATGGGGATACACTAAACACCTACCTCTGTTTTTTTAATCTGTAAAATGGGGCTATAGTAAAACCTACCTCATAAAGTAATTGTGAAGATTAATCAACCTGATAAACGTACAACTCTTAAAATAGTGCTTGACATGAGGTAAGGGCTCGATAAACATTAGTAGTTATTAACCACAAAAACCTAGGACCATTTCTGATTTTCCATAGAAGAAATGTATAATTACTAAGATAGAAAAACTTCATGGTAAGAATCATTACCAAGCCTAACATTCATGTGTTGTTCCTTCCATTGTATCATGCTTTTCCTTAGCATCACGAGACGGAGAACTGTACCCAGCCTGCAGCTGCAAGGTGTATGAGTCTGTCCAATAATAAATATGATCACATTCCCTGAGGATTTTCTATTTCAAAATTATAATTACAATCCAATGGCTTAATTGAATTAGACCCTCATTCTGCCCAAAGGGCTGATTGAGAAGAGAATAGGCAATCATGAGCTGAGGTAACTAACAAGGGATCTTTAGGAGGTAGAATCATAAATTGTGGGTTACTCATTTGCTGCAAAGCCCTTTTTCAGGGGTCCTCAACCTTCAGCATCTTTCATCCTACCAGCTACTCTATCAAAGAAACTCACTGACAGCAGAGGAAAGCAAAAATCACACTGTATCCAAGAAGTCCATCTCTATGCTTGCAGGCCTTCTATTTTTACATTTACCACTTATGGTAAAAATTTAGAAATGTAAATGCTGCAACAATGTTTGGTAACAAATTCGCTGCAATGTCTTTAGAACATAGCCAACCAAAGTAATGTAAAAATCATTGAGAGTAAGTAATAATTTGACTGCAACTAAAAAACACAGATATAATAAACAACAAAGAATTAAGGAGATGTGGAATCAGTGTATCTCATATAGATGATTTCCGGAACTGAGGAAATAATAACAGCTATCATTTATTGAGAACTTCCTGTTCTTAGCATTTTACATGGATTTTTATCCTCTCAATAACCTTCTGTAGTATTAATATTATCCCCTTTCACTGATGGGAAAACCAAGGCACAGAATGATTCAGTAACTAAGTAATTTGCCCAAGCACTGACTCCAGTGCCTGTGTGCAAATTTCAGGCCCACCTAAATGTCCCTTAGGTGATGAACATAACTCATGCTGAGTCCATTATCCTAAATACTACTCAAAAACCAGACATGGCAATACCATAACAGCAACAATAAGGTTGCTGATAAGACCCTTCAGTTTTCACTTTATGACAATACCTAGTAGTATTTATTCATTCATTCAAAACATACTTTTTGACCATTTACTCTGTGTCAGACACTGTTATAGGCATCAGAAATAAAATAGCAAGCAAAACTGTCAAAACTCTTACCTTCGTGGAGCATACTTTTAATGGAGGAAAACAGACGGTAAGTGAAACAAGTAGAATATATAGTACATTGAAGTAGTGATAAGTGCCTGGAGAAAAATCAAACAGGGAAGGAAAATATGGGTATTTGGAGATGAACTTGAAGTTTTGGATAGGCTAGCCAGGGAAGGTCTTACTGAGAAGATGATATTACATTTAAAAACTGAAAGGAGGGGAGGGAACCATGAGAATATTAGGCGTATCAATATCAAGTAATAAAGTTTACCTTCCTGTTCACCCATAAAAACAAGTAAAACATATACTTTTACTTAGAATATCAGAGTCTGGAGAGAGCTAAATCATGTACTGACCATGACTCTGTGCCGGGCATCATGCTAGGCGTTGTGAAGGATGCAGAGATAAAAGACAGAGCCCTGCCCTTGTCAAGCTGGGGTTGTCAGAGAGAAAAGCATGTGAAAGCTGGCTTTATTATAAGAAAGGGGACAATACGTTTTTAAAGAGAAACCAAAACAGTTCTACAGAGAGGATGATTAAATCAAGGAGAAGGGCTTGGGGTGAGAGAGGTGGGCCTTGGAGCTGAGAAGGGCCCATACATAGTTTGGAGAAACAAATGGAATAGCATATATGGAGGTACAGATCTGGAAGCAGAGGGACGTTAGCTATTACATTGCCAGCAGATTGGCAGGGGGTGGAGGCTGGGGGCCGGGAGGAGGCGGTGGGCTAGAGCAGATTAGCGAGGAAGGTAAGGGGAGGTAAAAATTTATCCAATTTGGTCATTTCTTGTCTTGAAAACAAAGAAATCAAATGATTTGGATTAATTGGCTTACGTGATTAGGTGGCTTAATACAATACAAAATCATTTTAAATCCATAGAGGAATGATGTGAGCTATAAATAAGTAAATAAGTACATTCTGCCCCAGATTATTGAAGAAGACAAGTCTCCTTCTGTGGCCACAAAAACTGCTTCACTGTCTCTGCACATCTGAGCTGAGTCTACATCAATAGTGAAGATCAGTCAGGTCTTTGGAGCTGTGGGACATGGTCTGGAGATGAGATGACCTGAACCGCGTGACATCTGGGATGTCACTCAACCTTTTGGCACCTTGCTTCTCTAGCTGGACAGTGTGGATGATCCCTACACTGCCTGCCTTTCAGGACCACATATGGATTCAATGCAGACTTGGATGTGGAAAGTACCTTGTACGCTCTTAAATACTGCCTTTACCATCAATACTCACTGTTAGCATCCACATGAAACTTTGCCTTTCCTTATTGGATTTAAGTGGAAAAAGCAAAACAAAACCAACAAAACAAGAGAGTTAGAAATTGAAGGGAAATTTTCTACCTCTGTAATTAGCTGTATGACTTTGGGAAAAATCTTAGAATCTCTGTTTTCTCGTTTATAAAGTGGGGTCTAAAATATGACACTAAGATGTGATAGGGTTTGAATAAAATAACGCAGCTGGTATGCTATGGAGCTTAATAAATGAGTATTTCTGTTTACCTTTTGAGGGTCTTTAGTAAAGCTCCAAAGGACCATGTATTTGCCCCAAAAGCTCCAAAGGACCATATATTTCCCCCCAAAGCAGGGAAGTGGATACAATCTATAAGACTGTGTTTCATTCTGGAGCAAGTAAGGGAGAAAAAAATGGCCTGCTGGTAAGACACTTTGAAGGTTTATACAGCTAGAGGGACACTGTCGTTGACACAGTTCTTCATTCTCCAGCCTGGAGGTCTTCATCCTGAAATGACCCTCATGCACAACCTTTTGGAGCCTCTGACCCTTTTTCAAGTCAACTCAAATAACCTATATTGGGTATCTCCAGTGTTCTAGTCACAGTATAGATGCTAAGATATAGTCAAAGTTAAAATCCAGGGAACCTCAGGATATTGTCACAGTGGGATAAATGCAGGGTTCTGGGGACCCAGAGCAGAGCCTCATAATCTAGCCTGAGGAATCCTGGAAGAGATCTCACAAGAGTTGAAACCAGTGCCAAATCTTTGAAATGTAAGTTTGACAGGTCAAGAAGAGGAGGAAAAAGGAAATTGCTTAAGCAGAAGTATGGAGCGTCAAAATAGCAGTGTGTGTGCGTGTGTGCGTGTGTGTGCATGTGTGTGCGTGTGTGTAATGCATATCTTAAGAAGGGAAGGTTAGAGAAAGTTGACTTTTAAAAATTTTCTGTGAAACTTCCAAACTGCTTCCCCACACTTCCCTCCATAATTTTTACAGGCCCTTCTTCTAAGAGTCACTCCTCTTATGACTCTGTTCTTTTGGGGAAGGCAGTAACTTGGTCCTGACCTTGTAAAAGAACAGCTTTCAGCCAAATTGTGATTCACTCCTCCAGGCCCCAACTGACAGCTTGTGATCAGGCCAATCCCCAATCCCTGCACAGTGGTTCAACTCACTCTCACCGCACCACCCCAGTTCAGGGGCTGGCAAGCCCTTTAAGATCAGACATCCAAAGTAGTGAGCAAAGTTGCCATTTATAGGGGGGAGGGAGAGTCAACCAATACAGTGTTTCCTTTTTCTCTTCTTCAGGCTCTCTGATGCCAAGTTTCTAATTTTATAGGGAAGTGGTGAATCTCCCTGAAAACAAAATAAATTCCTTATAAGGGAGCTTATTGCTTTACTGCAATGGCATTTTTAAGTACATAAATGTCTCATGTATTCCAAATTGTCCAGAGGTTTACAGGAGTAAGAATATTTTAGTATACTGAGCATTAGCAATGTGCCAAGCAATGAGCTAAAGCCTCTGTTGATGTTTTCTTTACTTCTCACTCCACCCTATGAATTTAAAATAAGTTTTCCATTATACAGAAGGAGACTGAAGATCAGAGAGGTTAAGGAATTTTCCCATTGCACAGCTGGAGAAGAGAAGAGCTATGAATTAAACTGGGTCTCTTACCACAGAATCTACCCTCCCTCAGAGCTTTAGTCTTCCCACATAGCTGTAGAAAATTCAGCAACTTCCAAAGCTTTCTTATTCATTTTAGTTTTTGAATGCAATCTTCATAAATCATATCACATCCTTTCTTATATAGGCAAAGTACAACATAAATTAACCTTGCTCTAATTTTTTTTTTTTTTTTGCAAAACGATTTTTTGCATCTATTTTGAAATCACTGGGTCTTGCTTGTATGATCATTGGCTTTTTCATGCAGTCATAGTGCTAGTGGTGTCTGCCTCTTGCAAATCCTCCCAGTTTCTTTACATTTGCTGCTTCTAAACTATTTTAGACTACAAAACAAAATAGCTCTGCTTACTTGAGCATGCCCGAAACAAGGTAAAAAGGGCTGAATGATAATTGGAGTGTTTGGACAATGTGGAGATCATGGCAAATTTAATGCATATGCCTGTGAGGGTGGTTAGCAAGTAATTAATAGGACATATCTTGGTGATCACAGTTCTGTCTGTTTTCATCTCAGGACCGAGTAAGGAATCTACTCTTCCTATTGAAAGGATCAAAAGTAAACTTTGCTCCCATCTCCACCTCTACAGTCATGGCAGACAGAGCTGTTGGCTGCAGCATGCTCGGGTTAGACACAGACAGCAGCAGGCCTCATAAATACACACAGGGAGAAACCATTTCCCCTGAAATTATTCATAAGCAGTGGGCATTATGCAGAACTTACTGGAGAAATGCAAAACCTCCTCAGGAATACCACTGTTGAAGACTACAATTAAGTAAAAATCTAAGCAGGGACTAATATTTTTCCTCACATGCTAAGACAGCTATTACTAGGAAGCGATAGTTAAATGCAAACTTGCAAGGGATAAAAGCAGTCAGCTTATGAAAGAGAAGGAGATGGCAAGACATATGCAGTGCAGGAATAAGAGAAATACAGAACATATGGAATACATACCATTCTTTAGCTACATGTGGCCCCAAGTTTCCATAAATTTCTTATTGTGAAGGAATTGAAAGCACATACTAGAACTCTACAGAATGCCTTGGGATATGTTTATGTTCAGGCTCCCTATATGGTCACCTGTATATATTTCTCATTGCATGAGGTCTATTCATTAAGTCCTCTTACTTTTCTATAAATCCTGATTTTGAGACTCTCTTCCATTGTTGTGACAATGATCCGAGCTTGATAAACCCTATTTGACCACTGCTATCAAATTTTTAGCTCCTAGAATGGGCCAAAGGAAATTAATAAATCCAATTAGAAAGGATTTCCTTAATCTTACTTTGGTCTCAACGTGTGACACATCAAACAGAGACCTGTGACATCTGCCAAAAAGCCTTCAGTTTTCTGGATTCTTCATAGATGAGGCAACCCTAGCTTTATAAAGCTGATGGTACGTACTCAGTAAATACTAACTGCTCTCATTTGAGGTGAAATACAACAAAATCACAATGTTCAAGAACTCAGTGAAATTCACTGAACATTATTATTTATCTCTCTCAGATGATCTTACTAAAATAATTAAAGCTCATTTTCAGTTGAACCTCAAAGGAAAGAAAGTTATTTTTTTCAGAGTAGGGCTCTGCAGTTCTCACTGAAGATCTGTGGTGTGGTCGATTCTGAGAGACATTTTCAGAGGCTCCCTTGCTCCTAAAAAGAAGAAAGTCTTTCCACACCGCCCAGATGCAGAAAAATATGCAGACCCCCAAGAACTTAAGAAAAACATTAATTAAGACAAACTGTCAAAACAGTCAGCTCACAACCAAATTTAGGAATTTCACAGACAAGTCATGGGGTGACAGAAGCAAAAGAAAGAATGACAGTTCTGACAGGATTTTTTTCCTTCAGTAAACTGCCCATGGGTGTCCCGGCTGCTGGCTTCAGTGCTGAGGCAATCCTGAGGGAATGGCATTCAGGAGAAAAGAGGAGGTGGCCATAATTGCTGCGTGTCATTAAAGTATGCACTTGTCCATATGGCAGTTCTTTCTGTTGTGGGTTATTTATATCCCTTCCAATCTTCACTCCCAGAGCTAATCTATACCACATCAGTACAACATTCCTAGGCCTTTGAATTTCCTTCATTCATTTCCAGGAGGCAGGGCTGCTAATGGAGCAGAAGGCTGAGTCAGCACAGACATGCTTGTAGTTTTGTTGGTTAATATTAAACAGGATCCTTGGATGTTTCTGGAACAGAACTGTGATTTTTTTGTTTGGTTTGGCTTTTGTGAGGCCCTTTAAAAAAAGAGCATGGCCTGTTTCTGACCCTGTCAAGGTCATACATCTTGCTTTTGAACTTCTTAAAATTCCACTCTCCCATTGTTTCATGTGATAACTTTTTGCTTTGTTTCATTTTTTTTCTAGCTTTATTGAGATATAATGGACACACACATTGTGTAAGTTTAAGGCAGACAAGTGTTGATTTGATACATTTACATATTACAAAACGATTACCACCACAGCCTTAGCTATCACCTCCATCCTGTCACATAGTAGCCATTTCTTTTTTGTTGTGAGATCATTTTAGTTCTACTCTCTCAGCAACATTCAAGCCGATGATACAGTATTATGAGCTATCATCATCACCAGGCTGTACATTAGCTCTCTAAACTTGTTAACCTTATTTGCTTACTGTTGATGGGCTCCCACTTTGTGCCAGGCCCAGTGCTAGGCACTGAGACTAAGAGGAATGGGACACAGTCCCTGCCCAAGAAGAGCTCTAGCTCCTCCACTAGCTGGCTGGGTGACCTTGCTTAACATATTTAACCTCTTGGTTTCCTTGTCTATAAATTGGAAATAAAAAGAACCAATTCATAGGTTAGTGAAAGCAATAAATAAGATATTACGTGTAAGGTCTTTACCACAGTGCCTCACACATCATAAGCACCATATATAGTAGTTACTATCATCTGAATTATTATAGTTAATATTTTATTAAGGGCTCATGCCAGTGCTGTCTCCCTTAAAATAGCTTCACCAATTATGCCGGTTGAAAGTAATTTCTCTTTTTCCTTTTCTTAGTACTTTGCATCCCGAATTACTATTTATTCTATTCACCTTTGTTAAAGATAATTGCACCTATATCTTTCATTCCCACTAAACTGTGAGCTGCTTGAAGGCAGAGACCGTTTCTTATTTACTTCCATTCATTCATTATTCATTATTCATCACTCACTCATTCATTTGACAAGCATACATTAACCATCTGTTATATACCAAGAACTATGCTAGCCACTGAAAATATAGCAAAGAACAAGAAAACCAAAGTCTAGTCCTTGTTATCAAGTTAGGTGTTAGAGATAAATAGGCAGGCAATCGCTGACCAGCCTAAAAAAGGAGTGGACATAGGTATCTATTAGAATAAACAAGAGGGGCAAAAACTCAGACCAAAGGAGTCAGAGAAAGTGCTGTGGAGGAAGTAGCATATCAACTTAATTCTGAAGGGCAAAAGGAAGTTAGCTTTAGGACAGGGTGAAAGGGGTAAGGAAAAGTGTCCTGACAAGTCAAAGACCCAGAGGTGAGAGAAAGCAAGGTGTATTCAGGGAACTAAAAAAGTTTTGTATACCCACAGGAAGAGCGACAAAGAGAAGAGAGGAGTAAGATGAGTTAGACAGGCAAACACTAGATCATACAAGACCTTGTAGGCCAAGTTAAAACGTCTTTAAGAATGTGGGAAGTCACCAGGTGGGTTTAAGTAGAAGAATGATATCACGGTCATCTAGACTAGAGGAGTAGGGGAAAGAGGACATTTTTGGAAGATCAGAATCAACAGGACTCAGTGACTAAGTCGTGTTGCTGTTGAGGGTGGGGGAGTGAAAGGAGTCATAGATGATTCAAGGGTTTCTGGCTCTGGCAACTGGACTTAAATGACCATGGAATTTTCTGAGCCTGCCCAAACAAAAGGAAGAGTTGGTTTCGAATCTGGAGAAAGATAATGAGTTCTGTTTTAAACACAATTGATGTACCTGTGGGATATCACAGTGGAGATATTAAGAGGGAAGTTGGATAGAAAGGGTTGGAGTTCCAGAGAAAGACAAGGAGGAAGCACATATTGGGGATTCTGCTCCAGAGAGACAATAATTAAAGCCATGAGGGTGATGAGATCATGCAGGAAGGCGGTGGAGAATGAAAAGAGAAGGTAGTTTAGGACGGAACCCTGACAAATCTAACATCTGAACAATAGAGTGGCTAGAAAGGAGACTGGAAAGGTACGACCAGGGACATAGAAGGGCACCCAGCAGAAGGCTATGTCACACAAACCCATGGAAAATAGTGTTTCCAAAGAAGGGAATGGTCAGCAGTGTCATAATAGAAACCAGAACAGCACTTAATGACTTTGGCCTGAGCAGTTTCAGTAGAGTTGAGGGGAGCAGAAGCCAGACTATGAAGCGTTGAGAAATGGGTAGGGAACAAGGAAGTGCAGACAGCAAGTGTAATAAATACTTTCAAGGAACTTTGGCTATGAAGGGGAAAGGAGAGGGAACCGGAGAGGGAGAGGGAAAGAGGGAGAGCGAGAGAGAGAACCTAAAAGGGGCATGGAGTTGAAGAAGTTATTTTTGTTTTAAGATGGAAGAGTTTTCACCACGTTTAGGTGCTGATGTAAAAGTAGTAGTTCTTGCTCACAGAACATGCATGCAATTAATGATACGTTTCTAAAGCGTTCTGTTGTTCATTCTCTCATCAGTCTTGTGAGGTGGTGGGGCGAGGGGATGGACCATTTTTTAAATGGATGTTGCTTAATAGATGAGGAGAGTCAAGAACTAATGAGAGAAAGTTTGCCAAAAGCCAAACAGTAGGTTAGTGTGGAGCCAGCCTGGAGCCCAGGTCATGTGTCTAGGTGGAAATGTGACCAACAGTCACTTGTGATACCAAATGCCCTAGATTCTCTGAGACAGTCAATCATTTCTCCAGCATGGCTTTTCTTCTTCATCCAAATCTCTTTTATTGCACCTATCATACTGCAGAGTAATGATTTCTTTCCTTGTCTACATTCCCCATGAGCCTGGGAGCAACCTGAGGACAGGGGTCGGTCTGACCTTTGTATCCCCAGTGCCCAACAGAATTTAGCACATAAGGAAGAGAAAGAGGTCAGGCTTCCTCAGGAAATGTCAGGGACTAAGCCGGGAACTTTCATATATCTCCGTGCTTCTCAGTCCAGGCTGCACATTACAATCACCTGGGGAGCTTTAAAAACTATTGGAGCTCTGACCCCACACCAAACCAATTAAGTCAGACTCTAGAGGAAGCCATGTTTTCAAATCTTTCCAGGTGATACTAAGGCACAGCCAGGGTGGAGAACCATTGTTTTTCATTATTTAATTTAATCTTATTTATAGCCTTTGGGGTCAGTAACATTATTTCCAATCAAGGAATAAAGAAACAGGCTCATAGTGGGTAAAGACACATATAAACCATGTGGTATGGCCAAGTTTCAAATGCTGGTGGGATATTTTTCTAACGAGTGCTTTGTTAATGTCTGTTGAACTAAACTGGATTTCAAACTGTTATAATGCTCATCTCAGCATATTTATCTGGGTCCATGGTGCTGTGTCTCTTCATTCAGAAAAATAAGTCACCATTCCTTGGAAATTATATCATGAAAACACAGTTTAGGAATTCTAGGGATCAAAGTGGTAAAAGTTTAGCATCTTATATCCCCACAATCAGCAAAAATTTGGTATCAAAAAATGGCAATTGATCCAATGACTAGAGCAAATATTCACCCCTGAGTTTCTGGAATGTTTTCAATTTAACATACCCTGGCCTGTCATCTTATTTATGATAGCAAAGTCCTAGAAATTTCAATGTTTTATAAGTAGAAAGTGAGTGCATTAAGTCAGTGAGTGTTAACAATAAAATACACTGAAGTCAGAAAAGATGAATACAAGTTAAAGACACTTGTTCAGATGTGGCATGTTATGCATTAGTTCGTGACCATGTACCCTTTTAAAAAATCTAGAAAAAATTAGGCAGGTAAAAACTCAACAAACAAACCTTTTAGAACTAATCAACAAATTCAGTAAAGTTGGAGGACGCAAAATTAACATACAAAAATCAATTGTGTTTCTATACATAAACAATGAACTATCCAAAGATAAAATTAATAAAATAACTCCACAATAGCAACAAAAAGAATAAAATTCTTAGGAATAAACTTAACCAAAGAGATAAAAGGCCTACAGACTGAAAATTATAAAACACTGAAGAGACTCAAAGAAGACAGAGATAAATGAAAAGATGACCTGTGTACATGAATTGGAAAAATTAATATTAAATTTTTCATACTATCTAAAGTTATCTACAGAGTCAATGCAATCTGCATCCAAATTCCAGTGGCATAAAGATGTGGCATGGAATTTGGAATATTACTCAACCATAAAGAATGAGATATTGCCATTTACAATAACAGGGATGAACCTAGAGGGTATAACGCAAAGTGAAATAAGTCAGACAGAGGAAGAGAAACACCATACGATTTCACTCACCTGTGGAATTTAAGAAACAAAACAAATCAAAAAGAGACAAAAAATAGACCCTTAAATACAGAGAACAAACTGGTAGTTGCCAGAGGGGAGGAGGCTGGGCAGATGGGTGAAATCAATAAAGAGGATTAAGAGGTACAAACTTCAGGTTACAAAATAAATAAGTCCTGGAGATGAAAAATACAGCCTAGGGAATATAGTCAATAACATTGTAATAATGTTGTTTGGTGACAGATGGTGACTACACATCATGGTGAGCACTGAGTGATGTATAGAATTGTTGAATCATTATGTTGTACACCTGAAACTAATATAACACTGTATGTTAATTATACTTCTGTAAAAACATTCCAATGGCATTCTTCACAGAAATGGAAAAAAAAATCCTAAAATTCATATGGAGCTACAAATGACCTTGATTCGTCAAAGAAATCTTGAGCAAGAAGAACAAAGCTGAAGGCATCACATTTCCTGATTTCAAAATATATACTAAGGTACAGTAATCAAAACACTGTGGTACCAGCATAGACCAATGGAACATAACACAGAGCCCCAAAACAAATTCATATATCTAGGGTCAACTGATCTTTGACAAAGGTGTCAACAACACACAATGGGGAAAGAATACTCTTTTCAATAAATGATTTAGGAAACCTGGATATGCACATGTAGAAAAACAAAACTGGACCCTTATCTCATACCACATATAAAAATCAAACTCAAAATGGATTAGAGAATTAAACACAGGACCTGAAAGCATGGCAACAAAACATATAACAGACCAGTAGGATTGCATCAAACTAAAAAGCTTCTGCTCAGCAAAGAAAACAACCGAGAGTAAAAAGGCAACCTATGGAATGGGAAAAAAAAATTTCCAAATCATATATCTGATAAGGGGTTAGTATCCAAAATATGTAAGGAACTCATACAACTCAATAGCAAAGAAACAAATAACTTGATTTAAAAATGGGCAAAGGGCCTGAAAAGACATTTCTCAAAAGAAGAAATACAAATGGCTAACAGGCATATGAAAAGGTGATCAACATCACTCATCATCAGGGAAGTGCAAATCAAAACTACAATGAAATATTACCTCACATCTGTTAGATTGGCTGTTTTTAGAAAGACAAAAAATAACAAGTACTGTGAGGGTACAGAGAAAAAGGGAACACTTGTGCACTGCTGGTGGGAATATAAACGTGGCACAGTCACTATGGGGTTTTTTTAAAAATTAAAAATAGTGATCCAGCAGTCTCATTTATGGGTAAAACTTATGGAAACAGCCCAAATGTCCACTGACTGATGAATGGACGAAGAGGATGTGGTATACATATACAATGGAATATTACTTGGCCATAAGAAAGAATGAAATTTTGCCATTTGCAACGGCAGGCATGGAGCCAGAGAGTATTATGCTAAGTGAAACTAAGTCAGTCAGAGAAGAGAAATACCATATGATTTCACTCATATGTGGAATTTAAGAAACAAAATAAATGATCATAGGGAAGAAAAGAGAGAGAGAGGCAAAAAAAAGAAACACTCTTAACTATAAAGAGCAAATTGATGGTTATCGGAGGGGAGGTTGGGGAGATGGGTTAAACAGATGATGCGGATTAAGGAGGGCGCTTGTGATGAGCACTGGGTGTTGTATGTAAGTGTTGAATCACTAAATTGTACACCTCAAACTAATATTAGACTGTATGTTAACTGGAATTTAAATAAAAACTTTAAAAAAAATCCAAAGGAAATGAAATAAGTATTTCAGAAAGATATCTGCACTCCCATGTTCACTGCAGCATTATTCACAATAGCCAAGCTATGGGAACAATCTAAATGTCCATCAAAAGATGAATGCATAAAGAAAATGTGGTGTATATCTACAATGGAGTATTATTAAGCCTCGAAAAAGAACAAAACCCTGCCATTTGTAACAACATAGATGAAATTGGAGGACATTATGCTAAATGAAATAAGCCAGACACAGAAAGATAAAATACTGAATCAAAGTCATAAGAGCAGAGAGTAGAATGGTGGTTGCCAGAAGCTGGGAGATAGGGGAAATGGGAAGATGTTGATCAAAAGTTACAAAATTTCAGTTATAAGATGAATAAGTTTTGAGGATCTAATAGTTTAGCAGTGATTATAGTTAATAACACTGTTATTTACTTGAAATTTGCTAAAAGATAGTTCTTAAGTGTTCTCATCACAGAGTAATAAAGAGGAAGACAAAGAAAATAGCGACTATGTGGGATAATTGATATGTTAATTCGCTTGATTGTGGTGATTATTTCATAATGTATACACATATTAAGATATCCCAGTTGTATAACTTAAATATATACAATTTTTATTTGTCAATCATACCTCATAAAACTGGGGAAAATCTAGGCATTACACTAAGATTTCTAAATATTATCTCATTTAATTTCCATGACCATCCTCTGAGATATGTTTTATATTACATAAGTATGTTTTACAAATGAAAGAATTCAGTCTTAGCTAGGTTAAGTGACTGTCTCAAGGTCGCAAAGACCTGGGTCTGTCTGACTCCAAATCCCATTCACTACTCCACACTGCCTCTTCCCCATGAAACAAGAGCATGTGTTGCTTTTCTCTTCTCGAAGCCTGGGCTCTGCATGAACACAGAAGCTTACATGGTGGTGGCAGCAATTATTTCATTACAGAGTTTTAAATGATTTTCCTTTTCATAAGGAGAACATTAGTATTCCAACCATCAAGAAAATGTGTGATTTCTCGCTCTCTTTTTTTTTTCTGTTTGTCTCAGTGCCAGAGATAAACAGTGTTCCGAGGGTCATTTTCTCTGATTATCAGCTTTGGGGGATCAGAGAACATTGTTGATGACCATCAAACTTGTCAGATATCCCTTAATAACCCCAAAATATTACTCAGATTTGACAATAACCTTTTGATAAAAAAGAAAAAAAATCATTTGTTTAATATGAGTAATAGGGTTTCTTAAAAGCCAAGAGAAACCCTGTGGTGGAGTTACCCTGTGGTGGAGTTACCCTGTGGTGGAGTTAATACCATGAGCCTCCTTGTCCTTAAGAACCCCTCTACTTGCGCTTTCCTCTACACCCTGTTTTTGGCTTCTATCCTAATATTTCTCTCACTGTCTTGCCATTGTCTATTTCCTTGACTGTTTCCTACTAGAGTTGAAGCTTTCCCTGGCAGGGACTCTTTCATCTCAGTGTTCCTAAACTTGGCACAGGGCCCCACTATAAGCCTCTGTTTAGGAAATACATGGAGAATGAATGAATGAATGGATGAATGAATGAACGGATGGATGTAATCTTATTCTTCTTACACAAATGTGTAACTACTGTCAGCTTAACTTTTAAATCTCTATGAGACCTTTCATGTAAACTGCCAAATCAGCAAAAATTCCTTATTAGACTGTTTCGGGATTATTGGTTTCGGAAATGTGATGCCCAAATCCCAGTGTATTCTCTGATCTTCATTAAACAAGTATTCTAATTGATCATGAGGCTAACTTTTTAATGAACTGTTTCTATAAATTCTGCATTGGTCCGAAAATCCCCATTTCCCCACGCAGATTCTGGACCCTTCTCACTCAAGATGGATTCTACCAGGTCATTCTAGATCAGTCTGACAGGAATATTCCTCTCTCGGCCATATGAACAAATTGGGAAGAAAGGTGGATTGTCTGAGAGCAAGAACTGGGCATGAGCTGGTCTGAGAACATGACCTGGTATAGCTAGGATGATGTCCCACAGGTTCCTCAAAATCCACATGTCTTCAATGGGGTCATGAGTTTTTCACCAAAACCTGCTCCTCCCCCAGTGAGTCATCTCCAGCTCAGGGTATAGCATCACCATCCCCCTGGTTACCAAGGCCAGAAACCTGGGTGTTATTCTGGATTCCTCCCACTCTTCAGCTTTCTCACTGACATTCGATCAATTCCAGGTCACGAACAGACCTTAACATGTCCACCTCCCCATTCCTACAGCTACTACCCCAGTTAAAGTCCATATAGTTTCTAATGTGGATTACTGTAATGACTCCTATCTGGTCTCTCTGCCTCCGGTAGTCTTCACACTGAAGTTAGGGGTGTCTTTCTAAGATGCAATGACTGACCATGTTATTTCCCTGCCAAAATCCCTTCAGGGACATATTATTCTCAGGAGTTGCCTTGAATTGCTGTCCCCGTGGCTTCTGCTCTCATCACTCCCCTACTTTGCTCCAGCCATCTTGAACTGCTTTGACGTTATCCAATATGCTTATATTCTCTTGCTTCTGGGATCTTGGACTGGCTTGGAACTTTCCAAATCTTCATCTGATGAATTCCTATTTACCCTTCAGGTCTTAGCCTAATTGTCATTTTCTTTGGGAGGTCTTCTTTGGATCCTTTCTGACTGAGATAATTGACCCAGTTGGACGTTAAGTTCCCAGAGAGCAGAGCTATGTCTTCTTCCGGGCCTAGCATGGTGCTGTGTATGTATTGTATTTGTGGAATGAATGAAAAAAAGAGAAGGAAACTAATATTTATTAAGTACTGATTATGTGCCAGGAATTGTCCAGGCCCTATCTCATTAAAGTTATATAGTTTTCACGACAACACCATAAGGTATCACAGTCTCCAGTTTACAGAGAGAGGAATGGAGACTCAGAGAAGTTGAGTAACTTATTTAAGTCCACACAACTGGTAGAGGCAGAGTAAAGAATGACTCCAGAATCTGTATCTTTCTATTGTTCCACATGCCTCATATGGAAGCTGTAGTACGTGAGATGATAAAAAAACCTTTGTTAAACGAATGAAGAAATGAAAATATGGGGATCATAGCTGCAAATAATATAACTCATTTCAGGAAGAAAATGCACACCAAAGTCAAAATGATGACTATCTTTGGGTGTTGGGTCTAGGGATGATTTATTATTATTACTGTTATCATTAATATTACTATTATTATCCTCTCTTCCTGAATTTTCTAAGTTTTATTTAATGAATATGCACTCATTATTAACTATTGTTATAGGAAAATAAATAAAATTAAACAAAATGTAACAAAAATATTTATATAATCCATTTCAGTAATGAGCTAGGTAATCATAGAAAACAGGTAGATATCCCCTTATATCTTCTTTTATGTTTTTCCACAGTATTTACTGTTTTCTATCATTCCATTTAATTTACTTATTATGTTTATTGTCTGTCTCCTCCAGTAAACAATAAGCTTCAGAAGAACATATACTTTGCTCACTGATGTATCCTAAGTGTTAAGAATAATGCCTGGCACAGAGTAGGTGCCAATAAATATATACTGAATTAAGTATTCATGTCATCTTTAAACCCTTTAAATAATGACTTGATTTCCAGTGATTTTTTACTTCCTTTTGCAAATACCTTCCTGGTTGTCTAATTTGAGTTTCCTTAGGTTAAATAAAAGTATTCTGCTCAAATTGAAAGACAAATTTTATCAAAATGGGCATTCTTAGTCAATGGAAATGGCTTCTAAAGGCAGCTGCTGATTCCATGGCCATAGTAACACATCAAAGCTTGCTCGTATCTGTCAACGGTTTGATCCCCACAAGAACACAATGATAGAGGCCAGCCAGGAAGTATTATCTTTCCCACTTGATAG
This sequence comes from Callorhinus ursinus, assembly GCF_003265705.2. NCBI lineage: Eukaryota > Metazoa > Chordata > Mammalia > Carnivora > Otariidae > Callorhinus > Callorhinus ursinus. The sequence goes on along the minus strand of NW_027397071.1, from coordinate 63,347,848 downwards.
ATGAGAAACCTAAGACATCGAATGGTCAAACTGAATGGCCTAAGACCCCTCAGTTAAACAGGGGTGACAAAGCAGTGATGCACACAGATCTGACCAAAAAACACAAGGCTCGGGATAGAGGCAGGACTACCATCACTGGGAGGAAACGGGATTTGAGGCAGACAAATCCAGGAGGTGTGTGCTCTATCATAGGGCAGGACCCAGTTATAGGAACCAGGCAAGGAAACAGAGATGGGGGGCAGTGGCGTGTGGCCACAGGAGTGGGAAGAAGGGCAAAACTGAGCTATGGTTCCAAAGACTTTTGAGTTTCTCCCTCAGTTGTGCAGGATTGAGTCCAAGCCCACCGGACCTCCCAGCCTGTCATGTCCTCCCATCTCAATGCTTCAGTCCAGTCCTCATCATTTCCTGCCTAGGTGACTGCCACAGCATCCCTGCTGGTCTCACTCCCCCGGTCTTGCCACTGACAGTCCAAAGTCTACACTACAGTCAGGCTGATTCTTCCCCACAGAAAGCTCTACCATGTTATTTTTCTGTTTTACTTCTTTATTATTTCTTCATTATCTGGAGGATGAATAAAAAAACTTCTTAGCATGGCATTCAAGACCTTTATTTGGACCCCTCCAGCTTTATATCCATAGGGCACCTTATGTCCAAGGACACTGCCCATTCTTCCCATGTCCCCTACCCCTTAAATCTGTCACACTCTAAATATGCTATGGCTTTTTGTACCACTATGCTTTGGCACTTGCTGTTGACCTTTTCTGTTCCTAGTGAGGTCCAAGTCATCCTTCCAAGCCATCTCAAATGCCACTCCCTTTGGGAAGTTTTTGGTCCTCTCACCTCCACAGGGACAGTTAATTGCATTTTTCTCTCTTTTTTTTTTTTGCTTCTGTAGCACTCCTCACACTTCTCTGGCACAGCAAAGAGTTGCCCTATTTATCTCTCTCATGCCCAGCCTGTGCTGACCTCAAGGGTAGGGACTGTCTCAGTCACAGTGGTGTCACTAACATGTGGCATACTGCTTGGCACTTGTTAGTGCTCAAAACCACTAAGCAAGTGGTTCTCATAGTGCCATCCCTGAGCCAGCAGAATCAGCATCACTTGGGAACTTGTTAGAAATGCAAATTCTTAGACTACACCCCAGACCTACCAAATCCGAAACGCTGAGAGCAGGATCCATCCTCCAGGTGATTCTGATGCATACACAAGTCTGAAAACTGCTGTGCTAAATGAGTAAAGGGATCAAAGAGGAAGAATCAGGAAAGGTGTCTCAGAGGAGGAGGCATTTGGACTGGGGCCTGATAGAGATCTGAGTTAGGCATGAAGAAATAAACGAGAAGGGCTTTCCTGAGAGAGAAAATTGCGAGAACAAAGTCAAGGAGACAGAGAAGTATAGTGTGTCGCCAGGCAATGCTTTTAGGCCCGGCCGCTGGAGACCAGAAAGAGGGAAGGGAAGTAAAGAGGCATCAGTTTGTTAATCCGTGGCCTCTCCAACTGGCCCAGAAGCTCCTCCCATAGCACGGCTGTGTTTGACTCAGCTCTGTGACTGATAGCTGACCCACGGCCAGGGCTCAGTAAATGATGACTGACGGAAGAATATCAGAGAACTAGGTTTTCTGTGAGACCAGCCATATCATGCAGCTGTTTCTGAAAAGGAACGTGCAGAGAAGATGACTCCGCTGCAGTCAGAGCATAAACTCTCCCATCTGGCTCCATCTAGTGTCCTAATGGGCAGATCTCTAGTCCAGGACATCTCTAGCCATAGAGGAAACAGCCTCTGATCCCTCCGCTGCAGGGAGAGTGAGGGTTGGGAGGGAGGCAAGGCAGCCATGGGGCTGGCATCAAATTGAAAACAACTTTAGGTCTGAGCTTTCTTGATTTTTTTTATTTGGTTATTCCATTTGAATCTCCCATAGCTTTGGGATGTGTGTGTGTGTGTGTGTGTGTGTGTGTGTGTGTGTGTGTGTGTAGAGACAAGTTCTTTGCATATGCCAAATCCCAAAAGTTGTGTGCCCAGAATCTTTGATTCCCTATCGGGGCATGTGTGACAGATTTTGTCCATATTCAGTAACTTCCACCAGGGGGTATCCCAGACTCTAACAAAGTGGCATACAAACCTAGCCCTTGGAAGGAGGTCATTTTTCTTTAAAAGTGATCAATAAATTATTGTCAATGCCTTTGATAAGGACTGAATGAATGCTATTCCAAGGAAATAATCAGAGATACAAACATAAGAGTGTTCATTACACTGTAAGAGTAAAACAGTGAACATACCTCAAAAGTTGCATAAGAGGAAATGATTAAGTTATTCACATGCATACTAAGGAATATAATGCAATTCTTAAAACCATGTTTTTGATGAATATTTAATAATATGGGAAATGGTCATGATATAAGTTTTGAGTGGAAAAGGAAAATATGGTTTGATAGTCATTTTATTACAAATGAATAAAAATACGAAGAAAAAAGCTGCTGAGAAATATAGTGATATGTCAACTTCTGGAAATAGCAACAATTTAATTTAAATTATACTTTTATTTTATTTTAATTTTATTTTTAAGATTTTATTTATTTATTTGACAGAGAGAGACACAGCGAGAGAGTGAACACAAGCAGGGGGAGTGGGAGAGGGAGAAGCAGGCTTCCCACGGAGCAGGGAGCCCGATGCGGGGCTCGATCCCAGGACCCTGGGATCTTGACCCGAGCCAAAGGCAGACGCTTAACAACTGAGCCACCCAGGCGCCCCATCTTCTACTTTTATACACCTTCTTCAATGAGTATATTTATAGTTTAAATAGAGTATTATATTAAGAATTATGCAGTAACATAAAAGGAAGGAAAATGTTAGAAAGTGAAAAGTGGGATATTAGTTAAATTGGGAACACAAAAAATCAAATAAAAAGCATGTAGTGGTAGTGCAGATCTTCCTCGATTTGCAGTGGGGTCTGGATACACCCATTGTAAGTTGGAAATATTGTAAGTTGACAATGCATTTAATACACCTAACCCACCAAACACCATCGCTTAGCCTAACCTAGGTTAAGCATGCTCAGGATAATTACATTAGCCTACAGTTGGGCAAAATCATCTACCACAGAGCCTATTTTATAATAAGGTGCTGAATACTTCATTTCATTTATTGAATACTGTACCGAAAGTGAAAAACAGAATGGGCCTCTAGGTACAGAATAGTTGAAAGTCCATCGGTTGTTTACCCTTGTGATGGTGTGGCCGCCTGAGAGCTGTGGCTTGCTGCCTAGCATCACAAGAGAGTCTGGTACCAATTATCACTAACCCAGGAAAAGATCAAAATTCAAAATTCAAATACAGTCTCTACTGAATGCTATTGCTTTCACAGCATCAGAAAGTGAAAAAATCGTAAGTGGAACCATCATAAATCAGGGACCATCTGTGGTTTGGGAAAACGTAGTTTGCCAATATTACGTAGTGTAACCCAGGCCCAATTATTATTACTAAGAGGTCACATGTTTGGTGTTTTCCCAAACTATTTCCTGTTTTTAAAAGAATTAAATACAATCAGGGGCGTTTGGGTGGCTCAGTCGCTTAAGCATCTGCCTTCGGCTCGGGTCATGATCCCGGGGTCCTGGGATTGAGTTCCGTGTCAGGCTTCCTGCTCTGCAAGGAGTCTGCTTCTCCCTCTGCCCCTGTTCCCATTCATTCTCTCAATCTCTCTCTCTCTCTCAAATAAATAAGTAAAATTGAAAAGAAAAAAGAATGAGATACAATCAACTTGTACCTTTCTAGGCAGTTTAGTTTTCACAAGTATAATGCCAGGAGACATAGGAGACAACAGATATGTAGGACAGTTAAAAAGTTTAACCAATTTAATCCAGGGTGGAAGATCATACATCCTTGATGTTGTCCACTCTTAATGAGCCATCTATGAACTGCATTATTTGTATAACAATATCTGTCCTGCCCCAGACATTTTCACATCAATCTCACAAACATCCCATGAGTGAATCCTAATGATATACTACTCCTTTTGCCTAAAAGACCACTGTATCTCAGAAACGGCAGGTCAGGTAAGATTTGCCAATGCTTCTTATGTGCCTAATACTGAGTTAGACACTGTGCCTGTCCTCTCACAGATTTATCTCCGTGAATCTTCACAACAGCTTTATGATATATGTGCTATTAGCTTTGTTTTGCAAATGAGAAAACTGGGGCTTAGGGAGGGAAATGACTTCTCCAAGTTCATACAGCTAGTATTCAATTAGCAGTGCCTGGTACAAATTGAAATGTGTCCACTTGCAAACCCAACCACTTCCCACAGCATTGTTTAGTTTTCTGAGGGGTCTTCTCTGGGGGAGAATTAAAAGGATGTAGGAGGAGATGCAATGTCTGAAGCTCTTAGACGATTCAACCAAAAAAAAAAAAGTGCAAAAAAAAAAAAAAAAGCTCTCAGAAGGCACCACCATAGCCCAGTTCCTGCTCTGCACTCCAGTGACCTTGAGGTTGAAAGGGACAAAGAAGCAGACTCCCCTGATGCTCTGTGATGAGTCAAGAGGAAAGGCAGCTCTCAGGCCAACAGCTGGCCTTTCTCCAGCAGCCGGGCCTGAGAGATAAACAGATCAATGCAGACACTCGCCTCCACCTAATGAGCTAATGGTGCAGCCGGGGTACTGCCTTATTGGATTGCTGGTCATGCTGCCAGGGCCCAGAGTTAAGCAGACCTACTGCAGGGGTGGGGAAATTCTTTCCCTCATGCCCCAGGAAAGTCCGGCTCCTTCGTATGAAAGCTAGGAATGGCTTATTCCTTCATTTGTTTGTTTTTTCATTTGTTTTTATGTTTTTTTTTCCTCACTCTCTTGGGATAATGTTGAGATTTGATGAGATGATGTCAGTGACCTTCCTGCTCTGTAGACAGAGTGCCACAGATGAAGGAAACCCTGTCCTCCCAAGAGGCAGCCTGGTATGTTGCTGAGAATCCTCCCCGGGGCATTAGTTACAGCTGCATTCTCGTACCCCCCGTGGCTTGCTCTGCGACTTGGGCCACATCCCTGCCCATCTTTGGGTGTCAATTTCCTATGTGAACCGTGCAAGAATGGGAGTGACTGGAGTAAAAGGTGTTTCTGTGCCGAGTAGCATTCAGAAGCAGAGAGAGTTCACCCGACACTGACGATTATATTAAGCTACTGGCTTGATCCTGCTCCTGCCTCTGCAAACCTAGACAACTTGTTAATGATGATGATAATGACAATGCTAATAATTCATTACAAATGTATGTTTATCGAACATCTCACTAAGAGACAACCACTGTCACTCATCACAAACATCAAACTCTTGCTGTCTTTTCTCCTGCAGTCTCTCCTTCTCTGAGTTTCTTTCTTGACTCTTCTCCGTTCCCTCAGCTGGGTTTCCTCGGATCTGCTGCTGTTGGATGAGACAGGTGCCCCCTTCAGAGGCTTCAGACCTTCAGACCTTCAGTGCCAGACAATCTCATTAAATCAGGTCTCAGGTAGTCCCTGCTCCTGCCTGGGTCTAGTCCCAGCTTATAGAGACTCTTGGGTTTAAGTATGCCAAGTAGCCATTTCCTCTTCGTATCTGGCACAGGCCCTCTTAGTGACGGGGCAGGAATCCTGCCCAGATCCCTTCCCTGAATGCTCAGATTCCTGAAGGCAGACCCACTTCTTGCTGTACAGGCACAAGAAGATCAAGGAGCTGCGAAGTCTCTAAACGAGAAGGATGCCCAACAGGCCACTGTTCTCAACCAAAGGCTAGAAAATATAAACTGTAGTCACAGAGGCAGTCTTTGAGCCTGTTAAAAAAATAGAACCTTTATATATGTCTTTCTCTAGGAGTCTTCAGAGGGATTTTGGTCTAAAATTATCTTTAGGGTTGAACTCTCTCAGTGGTTTACAATGTTTTAAATGTGTGGAACTCCCCATACCAAAGAAATTACATTTCAAAAGTCATAGTATAGGGGTGCCTGGGTGGCTCAGCTGGTTAAGCGTCTGCCTTTGGCTCGGGTCATGATTCCAGGGTCCTGGGATCGAGTCCCACATCAGACTCCCTGCTCGGTGGGGAACCTGCTTCTCCCTCTCCCTCTGCTTCCCGTCCAACTTATGATTTCTCTCCTTATTGCTCTCTCTCTCTCTCAAATAAATAAATATACAAATAATCTTTAAAAAAAGTTATAGTATAAACTAGGTACAGTGGGAGAGATGTTGTTAAGACTCCATGGAGCTCAGCTTGAAAGCCACTAATACAGTCCAACTCTAACATACCCTCCTGGTGCTGAAGTTTTGACCAAACTTCTGTCTCCTGACTTACAATCCAGTGCTCTTTCCTCTGTACATATTGTCAGATTCATGTACCCATCAATCTATTTCCCAACCAAACAATGTTTATTTAGATCTTACTATGTTGAATCTACTAAGGGTATTATAGCAAGACATCATTCAAGTCCACAGATTGCTTACAGACCTCTGATGTGCTGGCCAAAGAGAGAAAGGCAGAACCCTACAAATGAGCTAGATTAGGGCTTCTTAACTCAACTCTACTGATGTTTTGGACCAGAAAATTCTTTATTGTGAGGGACTGTTTTATGCATTTCAGGATGTTAGGCAACATCCATGGCCTCTACCCACTAGATGCCAATAACAGCCCCTCCCAAGTCTTGACAATCAAAAATGTCTCCAGACATTGCCAAATATCCTTGGGAGTGGGGCAAAATCACCTTCAGTGGAGAACCACTGGATTTAGTTAACACAGAGAGCAACACAAGAGATCTTATCAGGCTGTATAGAATTAAAGGCCAAAAAATGATGAAGACAAGTGTAAGAATTCTGAGAAGAAGGGGCTCCCCTATACCTGTGTGCTCGGTATGTGTAATTCCTGCAGCCAGCAAGAGATACTTCTGCTTCCTAGAAGGAGGATGGGGTGTTGGGAAAAGCCTTTGTCAGGGGGGTTCTATGAGCACAATGGGAAGAAAGAAAGGGGGGATTCTTGTGTGAAGGCAGGCTGGCCCTAGTAAATAAATGCCATTTTCTTCCCACAGTTTGTCTGCCTAAAAATTTCCTGACCTGGCAAGTGCATGGAAAGACTCCTGAACCAAGACAAAGCCACCTGCCTCCATCCCTCTTTGAGCCGCTAATTCACACTGTGACACTGGCCAAATGGCTCTCCCTTTTGGACCTCGGTTTCTTCACCTGTAACAAGGATAGAGAGTGAGGGCTGTAGTCTTACCAGTGATCCATTAGTTCCCTTCTAGCTCCAAGATTCTATTTTCTAATTTTTGCCACAATCCTAGAAAGAAAAAAACCAAGTCAAGCCAATGACTGCTTCATCAAAGGCGTGCTCAGCCACATCTGAAAACCCACTTCCTCGGATAGGCAGATTCTAAAGGGAAATATGAAGGAAGTTTATGCTCCTATTCATATCTTGGAATAATAATGATGATAATAGCGATTAGCCTTCCTATGTGGTTTTGTAGTTTACAAAGCACCTTCCTGTATGCTATTCACATATGCAAGCTTCAAAACAACCCTGTGAGGTGGGAATAATTACTGCCACTTCATGGACCAGGAAATCGATGTTCAGAAAGGTTGAGCGCCTCTGCCTAAGGTCACACCCAGACCTTCCTGACTTCAGACTCCTTGCTGTTTAAGGTGCACCCGGATGCCTCTGCTTCACTGAGCGTATCGGAAACCACACCTTCAGATCTCCCAGAGATAGGACAGAAAGGCCAAGTAACTGAGACACTGAGGCTGAACCAGGAGGGATGAGATAGCATGCTGAAGCTACTATGCCAACACTGAGAGTGACAACAGAGCTGGCTGAACAAGCTCCAGTCCATGTGCTTTGAAAGGGTTGAGAAAAGAAAAAAAAAAAAATCCCACTGTTTGCCTGCCAAGGCCCTGCTCTGGGACATGGGTATGGAGCTCTGCTTAAGGCTTAATTCTATTGATTACACATTCCATTTTCCAAAGTGCCATTTGCCTGAAGGAGCAGGTGGTGTTTTCGGCATCCATTTAGCTGATGTATTAGCCATGTGGCTCAGTGCATCAGCAGGCCCGAGTCATCAATTTACGGTGAGATGACAGAGGGAATCACTCACTGCGGAATCACAATGGGGAGAGGGGGAGGGGTGATGAAACATAGAGAAAAGGACAAAAACACTGGAATCATGGCCCTGACCGTGGTCTGGGGAAGCGGGGGCTAGGGGGCCCAACACAGGGCCTTTGGTTGAAAATAGTGAAAGTACTCAGGATGAGTCTGTGGCAGGGCTTGTGCTGGGCACCTGGAACATAAAGGGGAGTCACAAGAATTCCCATCTTGAAGGACTCGGTTTTGTGGGGAAGAGAGACATAAACTATTAATGACAATAACATCAGACACATGCTACAAGAGAGGGATGTAGTAGGTAACAGAAAAGTGTTTTTAAATTCCACAGCTCTTGTTCAAATACCAGCTTTGTCATTTACTAGCTATGTGGTTGTAGGCAAAGTTAGACTGGAAGCTCCTGGAGACCAGGTACTTTATGTCTTATACAGTTTTGGATACCCAGTGCCCCAGCCCAGAATTTAGCATCGCCATCATAATCACTGAAGAATATTAATAGTATGATTACAATCACAATAAAAGTAGTAAGAATAATATTTATTGAGCTCTTGCTATGTACCAGATACTAAGTGTTATATAAGCCTATGAATTAGGTACAATTACTATCTTTATTTTATAGAAGAGTAGAGGGAGCCTCAAGGAGGTTACACAGCTTTCCTATAGTCACACAGCTTGTAAGTGGTGGTGGGGCCAGGATTCAAATGCAGATCTGTCTGGCCCCACAGCCACACAGGCATTCAGCACCACAAAGTTCAGGTATCCCAATTGTTGTACTCAAGGTATTTAACCTTGCAGAGACTCAACTTCCTTATAAGTCAAGTGGATCTATTATGCCTTTTCTTCTTCATACATTGTTGTAAGCATCAAAAAAAAAAAAAAGACAATATATGTAGAGCTCATGAAATGATACCTGTTACGATCCTTCTTCTTAAGATTATTATATTCAGGGAAGAAATTTGAGGGCTGGAGTCCCACATAGTTTAAGGGAGGCTTCTCCAGTGCCTGTGAGGACATCTGCTTTCCTCTGATGAAACCAAGGTGCTTCCTCTGGCCCCTATCCTTGCCAGTGTTCCAGTATGATTCATTTGAATTAGAACATTAACACTTGATTTGTTAAGACTTTTGCCACTTGACACGCAATGTGAGGTGGATTATGGCAAAGGCAAACTGTGAGTAAAGCCAATAGTGGCTTTAGAGATTGCATTCCAATAAAAAGACTCATCGACCTTTGAGTTTCAGGAAGAAATGTGTAGGGGGTGGAAGTGAGAGGAGGATGGTAACCATTTGCCCTGGAAAAGAAACCCCCACCACCCCATCTCTGTCTGGTCTGGCTAGAGAACCTTCTCCTGCCCACCCTGAAAAGGCAGTGACATAGAAGAAAGGACACTTGCTGGTGTTCACTCATTCATTCACTTACTCATCTATTCATCACAGTTTTAGAGGTCTTGCTTTATTCCAGGCATCATACTGAGCACTGGCCTTAGGGAAATGAATAAAATGTCATTGCTGCTCATGATTTGGAAGGGTGATGCTAATATGGCTACAAAATAATGTGATCATTCATTGTCGTGTTATTTAAAGTAATGGCAATTTAGAAGTATCTAAACTATAAACACTAGATTTTTAATATAAAGTATGGTACATCAATTCAAAGGAATGTTACTTAATCATTTAAAGTATTTATAAATAATTTCAAATAATGTGGTAATGTTCACAGTACAATGCTAAATGATACAAAATTGTAGATTTGGTATGTTCTCAACTGTAGATACATTTATGCAAAAAAATTAAGAAGAATATGTTCAACATATTAACAGTAGTTATCTTTGGGGATGGTATTAAGGGTGATATTTTCCTCTGAATAATATTTTTTTGTGTTTATAAAATTTTCTACAATGAACATACAGCATAAGTTAAAGAGAGAAATTTCTGTTCAAAAAGTATAAAACAATAATTATAATATTAGAAGTATGTATAGGATACTCCTGGCACAGAAGGGGTGACTTTACAACTTTTCCATTTTACAGATGAATGAATTGAGGCTCTGAGAAATTAAATAACTTTCCCAAGGCCTTGTAACTCACAGATAGCACAATTCAAACCCTTCGTCTGATTATAAATCTGGAACTTTTCCACTGAGCCACAGGGACTTTCTAAGAGCTAGCTGGATGCTTGCCTGAAATGTGGGGGGTTGACCTGCCAGAAGGTCTCAGAAGGTCTGGTAGAGCTACTATTCTGATCATTTCAGAAGAAGCCAGAAGTCAAAAGGAGAGACTGAGAATGAGTCTGTGATGAATCTCTAGCTGTGGGTCTGGAGGAAGTGCGCAGCACTGTAAAAATAACCTTGACTGTTTACATTTCAACTCTTCAAGATTTATGGTGTTTGAATTAGAAGAATAATATAGGTCTGGGCACGTACTTAATGTTTTCATTTAGACTTAGATCCTGCAGTCCCAGCATTGAGCTGATTTTAATGGTTGAATATTTTAATATCACTGTATTGTGTGCTCATCATCCATGATTAAATATACATCTTCTGGTCCAATTTACTTTTGACTTCATTATGGTCTGTTGCAACTGGCATTTAATGAATTCTGCATTTGGCCACAATGCCCAGCTCCAATTTTTTGCAATAGTACATTGGTGTGTATACATCTGTGGGCAAAACCCAACTATACCAGGAAAAATTCTCTTTAAACACAAGTATTTCCTATCTTAAGAGGGACCTATTTTCCTAGTTATCAGTGAACGTAAGAAGAGCATGAGACAACTAAGATATCAGTGGAGTCAGCCTTCCAATTATACTCATAGATCTGGCTCAAGGGAACCCTTTGCTGGGCCCAATCTTTACCAATGCAAACATCGTGGGCCCGTCTCCCTGTAAGAAAATATCCAAAGATGTACCATAGGAACAACCTCTGGTATTCTGTCAACTTTTCGTCATACAAAAACTATAGTTTTGTAAGTATCTTTCTATTTTGTCGAAATGGAAAGTGTATTTGTCAAGGTAGGAGGCTAGGTATATATTTTAACAATTTGTTACCTAGATTTATGACATAAATATTTAGAGTTATGCTTTGCAGGTCCCCATTTGTTCTCTCCTCCGAGCCTTGCAAATCTTCAAAGTGGGCTGGCAACTTCCCTCAGCTCTTGATATACTGACAAGGTCTTATGTGGACAAACGACTTACCCAAGGACCCATGTCCGGCTCATCCCTTTATTGCTAGTGTGCATCACAATCCTTAGCACTTAGAACATACTCAGAGTATGATGAATTAAAGCAAACTAACTTGGAGGGTTGTTTTTTTTTTTCCATTTGTTTTGTACTTTAAACTGGGGATTTTAGAAGAGCAATAAAAAGGATGAATTTAGGAGACATAAAGCCAGTAGTGCTTACTAAACAATTACCATATATATTACAATTAATATACATATCCAACTGCAGTGTGACTCTGCAGCCTGAGGGGGATGGAGTATGCTGATTGATTAATGTGTGAGGAAGTCATGTGGCTCACCTCTGACTCCAGGGGTGCGTGTCTTTCTCAAACCACATATTTGAGTGATTCTCCCAAGTAAGATCAGGGTGCTATTATCAGAAGGGGAAACTGATGCTGTACAATATAATGTTTAAAACCCTTTGAAGTTGCTAGCTTTATATGAATATACATATATACATGTACGTATATATGATTATATATGATATAGTATTAAATACGTGTGTATACATACCATTATATATTATATGAAGAAATACGTGTGTGTGTGTGTGTGTGTGTGTGTGTGTCGTGTGTGTGTGTGTACATACCATTATGCCATTAGGGCATAATCTACTGGGCATCTGTAACTGCACAGTTGTTCTCTGAAGTCTGCAGGGTCTTCACTTTCTCCACTCACCCCCATGACCCCCATCTCTCCCCTCCTCCATTCAAGGAGGCATTCTCAATCCTGGATAATGATAGTGGAAAGGAGCTCTGTCATTGGATAATGATCTCCTGTGGTTAGATGAATGAGGGAGGCAGACTTGGGCACCTTCAGAAACTGAACAGCAAGGGGCTGCCAAAATGTTGATTTTCAAAGACGAAGGAAGGCTTTAATCCTGTCACAATGTTCCCTCAAAGCTGAAAGACTGCTTTCAGAGGAGACCACATTAGGAAAAGCAAAGCCCTTGGGAAGACAAGACTAAGATATAAGGTGGCTGACCATTTTGCATGACCAGGAATGATTTCAAATCCTTACCTGGTAGCCCTCTGTTTTAGGTAGCTGAGTTGCTTTACTACTTAGAGATGGCAAGGTGGAAGATGAGTCCTCTTGAAGTCAGTTTGGGTTCTGGAAGCCCACAGTCACCTGACATGTGTTCTGCCCTGAATGAAAAGAGCCTGCATTGGCACTCAGGAGAGAGGCAGTTGGCCCTGCTTGGCCTGTAACAGGCAGCACCACTGTAAGCAAGGCCTCCCGCACCTCGATCCTCTTCTCTGGCAAAAGATGCTGTTGATTGGCGGCTTCTTAAAGCCTAGAGGCCTCTGACCTGACAAATTCACATCCATATCAACGTAACTAACTTCTTTTCACTTCATAAGGAGTTCAAAAACAATGCATCTAGTATGCAGAGGTCAGAGAGTGCTCAGCATCCACTTGTACTTCTCGAGGAATTGTAATATCTGAAACCTGGAAGAACAATCAAGGGTCATCTAGTTCACTATCTCCAGGAACCCTGGATGGTCTGCTGGAACACCCGTGGTAGGGGGAGCTTCGTGTCTCCCCAGGCATCCCAATCAGTTACTGGTGAACACTGATTGCCTAAAAGTCATTTATTTGTTTGTTTGTTTGTTCATTAATTCAGCATCCAGGAAGTCAAGGATGGTATAAAGCACTGGAGCCCCAGCTGTGAGTCAGACATGATCTCTGCTCTACGAAAGCTCACTGTGAAATTAAGCACTGTGCTGGAAGGGGCAGGGAAGATGCAGTAGGGCAACTAGACATGTAGAGAATGATGACAATAAGTGCTTTGGCAGAAGTCATAGGTTAAAATCCACCCACTAGCAAGAAGAAAGGGTCAGACTGCATTTTGAAAGACACTTGTGAAACTGGGCCTGTACGTAGGTCCCAGGCTGGCATTATTACTGATTAGGGCACATGAGGAAGCACTAGTGAGCAGTCCCTGCAGTAGTGGTAGAAACAGGGGTGGCAGAAGAGTGGTAATGCTGCAGCAGCTGCAGCAAGGGTACTGGGGTCAGTAGCAGGAGTGAAGCACTCCAGTGTCACACTAGTAGTGGTAGTTGTGTTAATATTAGCAAAGATGGAGACAGGAGTGATGGGCAATGGCTGAGAAACCTCTGGCGGTTCCAGATCCTTTGGCTCATCATCTGCTTTGTTCCTTTGTTCCTTCTTGCTTATATCATCATGCACCTCCCCAGCAATGAATGGTCAGAAGTCCATCTTAAAATGGAGGCAGGTCAACGGCTTACATGCAGAGGCCTCCAGGAACCGGGAAGCCAGGAAACAGGTTTCCCTTCCCAGACAAAATATGGGTGTGTGCAGGGAGGGGGACGTCCCAGGAAAGAGTATAGATGACAGGCACATTGAAGGGGTGGGGGTTAAGGGCCTGGGAGTGAGAAGGTCAGAAGGAGGGTATTTTGGCTGAACAGATAGAAGGGAAAGGGACCAACTGGTTCTTGACAAATGTGTCAAGTACTGTGATGGGCACTTTCCTAAAACTCACATAGGAGCTGGGGAATCAAACCCAAGTAAGTGAATCTCATGTCTCAGAGCTACAAAGATCAATGCTAAGATTTAAGCCCAAATCTGCCTTCCCAAGGTCTATGATCTTTTCATGAAACCCACCCTCTCTTTTCAGATACCCTTGTGCCTGCCTTTTAACCATTAAGAGTGCCTAACAGGGGCGCCTGGGTGGCTCAGTTGGTTAAGCGACTGCCTTCGGCTCAGGTCATGATCCTGGAGTCCCGGGATCGAGTCCCACATCGGGCTCCCTGCTCAGCGGGGAGTCTGCTTCTCCCTCTGACCCTCCCCTCTCTCGTATGCTCTCTCTCTCTCTCTCTCTCATTCTCGCTCTCTCAAATAAATAAATAAAATCTTTAAAAAAAAAAAAAAAAAAAAAGAGTGCCTAACAGATTTCTTATGTGACTCAGGATGTGACTCCACTGTTGAGGGCCAGAATGCTCGATAGCTAGACATTGTGATAATATCTAAGAGTATGCATTCTATTTATTTAGAAAGTTTTTAAAATGCACATTTCAAGGTTTGATCATGATTTGAAAGCCATGAAATCCAACTGGACTGTGCTTTAGGAATTGAACCAAGAATGCTATCCCCTGTCTCTTCTCTTCGCATTATTGCCTGCAAGAAGCCCCCGATGGCTGGAAAGACCAGTCAGCACAGTGTGAGAAGGAAGAGTCAGTTCCAGCACTGGAGCTCAGAATTAGAACGGCAACGTTCTAACAGCAAGTATGAAAGCTTAATCAACATTCAGATTAGTACAGTCCCATTTACAGGGGTTTGAACTCAATTAAAAATTTCAACTGGAATCTTGGCACAGGTGCCTTGAGACAGAATCTGACTGTTCTGGGCTCTCACCCCAATTTTAACATGTATTCCTGGAAGGAGATGGTTGGGTCAGATGGACCTGGGACTCAGTTTAGACCCTTGGCACAAAAATTTAATAAAGTTCTGTTTGGAATTCCATGGCAATTTTGCTATGTTACAGAATCAGCTGTTTCCATAGGTCTCTTTTTCCCTTAGGCTTACTATTTTCCTTGAGTTTGATGCCTTTTTTTTTTTTTTTTTAAAGAGAGTGGTGAAGTAGGGGAGCACTGGACTTGGAATCCAGGGGTCTTGGCACAAATTCTGGCTCTACTTACTAGTTGGATGCTCTTGGCCAAGTCACTTAACCTCGCTGAGCCTCAGTTTCCTCACCTATAAAACTGCGCTAACAGTTGATAGCTCTTCCTCAAATGGCAGCTGTGAAAATTTAAGCGATATAACAGATAAGAGAGAAAACGCACCAAGCATGTTTGGTATGTGAAATTGCTGAACTAAATGATTCATTTTCCTGAAAAGTCCTTTCCCTTCTGATAGGTTCTGATGGGTTCTATTGTACGACATTTCAGTTTTTACTCTCAGACCAGGGTCTAGCCACAGTTGTTGCTTTAATTGCAACAGCTCTGTTCTGAATTCTAGAATTTTGAGATTAGTTCTGCTACCTGCCTTATGTTCACCAACAGCCATCTCCAGACCTGGATCCTTCTCCTGCCCTCTCCTGGTTGGTGTGTCTCTCAGTTTGCATTGCTCAGCATACCTCCAATCCATTCTCGACTCAGCAGAGATATTCTTTTAAAGTACATACCTGATCCTTACTTCCTTATTCAGTGGTTTCTCAATGCTCAGAGATAAAACATTACAACATTTCCCATGGCCTAGGAGGTCCCGCTTCCCTGCATGGTCTGGCCCCATGGACCTCTTAAGCTTCATCTTTCTCTCAGTATCTTTGCTTCAGCCACACTTTTGCATCCTTTCAGTTAAAAAATGTACCACATTTCCTCCTGCACTCCAGCCTTTGCTACTACCATTCTCTCTTCTGGAGCAATTTTCTTGACACACCTCCCGCCTGTCCCCTTTGTTTAATCAATTAATCCTTCCCATGTCAGCTCAAAAGTCACTTTCTCAGTGGTGTCACCCTTGAATTTGGGAAATCGATATATCAGGTCTACCAATTATGTTCTCTGATGAGACTTTGCATTTGTAATAACTCTTATGGTTTTCAACTATATATTCAATAAATTCCTGACTTAAAGGTAAATTCCATGAAGGCAGAGATCACGTGTACTCATTATCGTATTGTATGTAGAACTGTCAACGTTAAAAAGTGGCACTGTAACACCACTGCTCCTTTACAGGTTGCCTAGAACCACTTGTCTTGACCCACCTCTAAATCCTAATTTCCTGAAGATCCTCCAGGCTTCTAACCTCATGACTCACTTCCTTCTTGATATCAGTCAGACCTGATAATCAGCACCATGCTGTTATCTTGGACTTTTCTCTGATTTTATTATCATCAATCACCTAGAGAAAAGAACCTAGCACATGCGGCCTTGGTCCCCTGGGACTATGCAGAGGCCTTCTGGGCAGTGCGACCAAATGTGTGCCAACTCATGGGGCAGGACTGTCTCCTGTCTAACTCAAATATATTAAGCTATAATTGGAGGTGCGGAACCAACAAGGCCCCATGACACTAGGCCTGGATGCCTGGCTGGCCTCTCTGGAGTGCCCCTTTAGCTAAATCAACCTCTTTAGCCCCCCTCTACTTAGCTTGATACACTTGGGCCCAACTATGATCACACACAGGAAGTAGCTTTGTAAACTTGAAAAGAATAGACATGTGTAAGGGATTAAGGGCTTAGTTCAGGCTCCCTCTCAATTCACACACCAGGCTTCTGCTTGGCATACTCTGCCATCTGGAGATTTCCTACTTCTTTCCAGGACAGTTCCAACCCTCTTCTCTCTGTACTCCCTCTACTGCACCGGCATAGATAAAACAGGATTTCTTTTTTTAATGTCCAATCTGTTGCCATTAACCTAATAAGGTCCCCCAACTCTAAGGTTTAGTTGACTCCCAATGTGATTTGCCTACAACCCTAGCAATCTGGATAGCCAAAATCATTTTAGCAAATTAAATCTTGGTGTGAGCTAAATAATTCATTCTTACAGTTATTTTAGGATGAAGAATAATAGCACTAAGAGTTGGTCTATAACTGTGGGCGGGCAGTCATCTCTGAACCTCAAATTCCTCATCTGTCAGATAAGGAATTAGATGGGTAAATGCCTGCATGGTAGTCGTGCTCATTAAAATGGATCACACATGTGAAAGGGCTTATACATGTATATGTTGTAAATATTTTGTCATTACCACTTCTACATCTAAGTCCTTCACTCTACAAAACAGAAACCAAAAGCTGTGGAGGTTAACACATTCATTCATTCATTCATTCATTCAATAATTGTTTATTAAATGTTACTATGGGCCAGGCACTGTGCCAGAGGTTAAGTGACTTACCCAAGGTTGCACAGCAATTTCGTGGCAGATCTAGGTTATCAATAATAACAATAGCTATTATTTGCTGAGGGCTCACTTGCTTCAGTATTTTATATACATAGTCTAATTAAATCTAAATTAAATCTAAAAAAATAGTAGATACTATTAGCCATAGTTTTTTTATGGCCGAGGAAATTGTCATCACAATGAATATTACTCGAATCTTTCTCTAAATTTTTGCATGGGGACCAGAAGATGCTATTGTGATATAGAGAGACCAATGTGTGATGACCTAGAAATGACCTTGGATACCAGTTTGCCCGAAAACTTAAGCAAAAACTTCAACACAAAGGCATTTAAAGTGTCATTTTTAAAGATTTACAAAATCAATAGGCAGCAACATGGCAGGTTTGGGAGCCAGACAGATTCCCTCAACCATAAAAATGGGAATAATTATTTCTCCTTCACAGGGATATTGTACAGTGAAAACCAGATGCTAAATGTACAGAAACACTCTTCCCCCAAGTATCTTCTCACTCCCTCACTTCATTCAGGTCTCTGTTTAAATGTTACCTACTCAGAGAGTTTTCTCTGTCCCCCCTTCCCTGAAATGACCCTTACTCTACTCTGTCTCTTACCCTGCTGCATTTTTCTTCACTGCATCTGATATTACATAATATGTTTGTTTATTTGTTCTTCTGTTGGCTGACTGACCAAACGAGTGAATGTCCTCATGAGCTTCCCATTCTGGGGTTCCTCTCTCTGCATGTGAAATCAGCCCATCCCTCCCAGGAAGGAGTGAGTCCCAAGGAAGCCTAGGTTTCCATTCTGACACCCCAAAGGGACTCTAAGGTTTTGTTGCATCTGCTCAGGGGGGGTCTCTCCCTCCCTTCCAGGGCAGCCTGCAACAGGAATCCTGCAAGTACAAAACCAGTCTGCCTGCTTCCCTCCTGCCTGATTCCTTCTTGGTTACCTGGGGCAGAGATGAGAGATAGGTGTGCAGGATGGTATATGCGTCTTCTGCAAAAGAAAACCTTTGTAAGTTCAATTAAACCCTGGTAATTTCACAGACCACAGGATTGCAGAAGAAAAAGATGTTCCTGAAGCTCTTCTTACACTTAAAAAAATGTATTCCTTCAGTCTAAGTTTGATTTTCCATGTAAAAGAGTCATACTAAATTAATAGAAAGGAAATGTCCAGAAAAGGAAAGGTGCTGTTACTCCTTGAATTTGTAAGAATGATTTCTTCAGCTGTCAAAAGACCACAGATCTTCTTTTAGTGTCATGAGGACAAAAAATTTTTCTTGTTGCATACTTGTTGGAAATGAGACCGGGGAGAAAAGCATTGTTTCCTGAAATTACATTGTTGCCAGGGAAACCATGTATAGGAGTTAGCCTAAGTGCAAGTTAAAAAATGATGCATCTCATAAATTGGTTTAAGAGTATTTCGAAGAGTCTGGGCCAAGCATGGCACAGAGTGACCCTTGGAGAACTGTGAGGATTTCTTAGCTGTGGTAGGAAATGATACTTAAAGGTTACCTTTCTTCTGTTTTCTGCCTGAACCTCTTTAATGAGTATTTTTCCAGAAATAAAAGTCTTCATGGTAATTTTAAGCCCCCCCCACTCCCCCACCAAAAACCAACCAAACAAAAAGAAACAGAAGTGTTTAATTGCAGTCTAGAGAAACCCATAAACATACACACACACACACACAACTTTAAAAAACAATATTTAGTAATCTAACATACCAAGAAAGGGCTTACTTTTTCTCTCTTTTCTGTGTTAAACAAAGGATATATGGGATTTGCTGTAAAGAAAGGGCTGAATTAGTATTCAAGAGTTTCTAGTGTGTTACCGCCTAAGTCTCAGTTGTCCTTTCCATTAGACAGAGTTAACCACAGCCTCTACCTTCCACGGTTGTTCTGAAAATTATATCTATATAGATCGAGATATAACTGTATATATAAAATTACATAATTAGATAATTATATATATTTATTTCTAATTTGTAAATATGTTTATGTGTGTATATGCACATACATGTATATTAGATAATTATATATATTTATTTCTAATTTGTAAATATGTTTATGTGTGTATATGCACATACATGTATGTGTGTATATATGGTATTTATCACACGGTAGATGTTCAACAAATACTTAGAAAATAGAAAACCTTAGAGGTCATTTAGCTGAACCTCCTATTTAGTGTAGAGAATTCCTTCTAAAATAGAAATGCCATCCAACTTCTGCTTAACCTTATCCAGGGACAGGGAGCTCACTCCTTACAAGATAGCCTACATCATTAATACACAGATGACCTCTTCCTTTTATTAAGCTGGAATCTGCTTACTGTAGCTTTTATCCATCAGACTTTGTTGCTTTTGGGGACCCACAGAACAGATCTCCTGTCTCTTCCCCAAAGCATCACCCACATCTCCTTGAGTTCGTAGAACCCCATTCCTACAACTAGCCCTATGTGCTAATAAGAGGCAGCTCTGTGTGACCACAGGCAAGTTACTTGCACATCTCTGAGCTTCAGTTTCTAGTACCATTAAATGGGCATATAGTTCTTTCCCTGTTTCCCTCTCCCTTCTGTTAAAGATGAAAACGAAATGCCAGACGGAAAACTGCTTTGGAAACTGTAAAGTACTACACATATTAACTATTATTGCCATTTTTTTTTCAATCAACTTCACTTAGGCCTGCCTCCAGGAGAGCTGTTGGCCCTGCTTTAGGGGGGCCCAGAGGGAGGGAGGGGGTGGACTTCTCTGGGCTTAAGCGCTGCCTTCTAGGGTCCCAGGCCCGTAGGCGGATTTCCAGCTCCTTGGTCCCCCCTTGCTGCTCTCTCAGCATGAGCCCTTGCCTCTCTCCCCAGGTTCCCTCGCTGATGTTGCTCACCCATTTAGTTAAATGCTGTTTTGACGAGGTAGTTTATTTCGGTAAATGCCCCTGGGGAGCTGCAGAAAGGCTTAATTCTCTTTCTTTTCCCTAATGTTTATCTAATGGTAAAGGATGAGAAGAGGTTCGATGTCCCCGGAGACCCGAGGCTGAATGATTCAATAACGTATGTGTCTAGGGGCTGGCTGAGAGATGAAGCTTTCAGTATGTGGAGGGTGGGTTGCGGACACCCAGCCGCCACACCAGGCGGGCTATCCCTCATTAGGAGGGATCCCAGGGACTTCATAAGGGACAGCATTAATGAATCCGAGCATGTGGTGACCAGGACAGCAAGGTAGGATGACCGCATGTCCCAGTACGCACACACGCTATCTCCAGCGCAATCACTAATGGCACTACTTCTCACTCTCCAAAGTCAAATTTGAAAGATAAATTATATGTTCACCTCAGACGTAGTTGAATGAAATAGAAATGATCCTCCTCTAGTGTTCCCTAAGTAATGGGAATCACTGCCCACCTGGTTCCCTAAGCCAGAAACCTCCGAGTCCTCTGAGACACTTATAGTCACCCTTATTCCCACAACTAGACTCAAAGAATCCTTTCGATTGTTCCTTTCATTTCCGTTCCAATCGGCCCTGCTTTTGTTCTGAATCTCATCTCTCTCCAGGACCCCGAAAACTTTAACTTTGTCTGTTCGGTCCCTGGTTCCAAGGACTTTCTGAGATCTCGACTGTCTAGTCCCAGTTCCTCTTCTGATTGCTTTGGTGTGCTGATCCAAATCACTGAGCCTTGCACCTTACCTCTAGAAACCGATCTTCCATCTCATATTTTCAGTTGTTCACTTATTCATTCAACAAAGATGTTGAATATACTAAGTTCTAATAATTCAAATGGGTCAACATTATTGAATTATTTAATTAATTTTGGTTACATTCTGCTGAGCAGTTATAAAGCCATGAAATTATCCCAATATCCATTTTACTTTGGATCCAAATCCATTTTCCACTCATATCTTAGAGTATTGTTTCCAAAACATAAATTTCACTGTCATTGCCTTGCCTAAGACACTCCAGTGGTGCCCTGCACCACTCCATTAGCGGTGGATATGTGTCAGTATGGAGGAAGCCCCCATCAGAATAACATCACCCTGCTTCCCCCCACCCCCCACCTCTTCCCTTCCTGGAGTCTCTGTAGGGGAGCAGCGGTAATTTATCCAGTGGTGATGGTGGAAGAATTGAGCAGCTGAGGCTTCCTGAGTTTGTGCTCCCTGTCTTTCTGTAATTCGCCTGCCTACAGACCGCATCTATTCACAATTCCGCCCCTTGGTGCTCTGCCCTACTGCTGCCCATGACCAGGGAGGGGGACAGATTTCTAGGCTTCGGTATTTTGTCATCACGCACTTCAGCCATGTTCTTCAAAGTAGCTTTCGTAAGTGGTAATCTGCCTGACTTCAGAGTCTCTGAAGGAGATAGGGGGCAGAGGAATAATTGACGGAGTTCCTCAAACCCCAACACCCAGGATTAAAGTCAAGTTCTCTGGTCTTGTAAAAAGTAGAGGAAGTCTACCTCCTCTTTTGATACAGTGAGAACGTTTGCCTTTCTGCAGTTGTTCATCCTTCCTGTCCTCGGTCTGCGTTTTTGGCAAGTCACCCACTGTGCTGTTTGTCCGCAGGCTTGGCTGAGCTTCCCTGAGATCTGCTCTGAGCCCAAAAGGGCCACGAAAAGCCAGCTGGAGGCAGGTTTGTGGTAGGAGTGCTGTCCGAGTGGCAGGCTCAAGGGGCCCTTACAGGTTCCTCAGGCCCACACAGCTTGAGAGAGGGGCACTCTGGTGCGTGATTCTAACACTGAAGCCACTCTGCATCCTCAAGGGGAGTTCGAGTACTCGCTGGTATTGAAGTAGCCACTCCCAACCTGGGTGTGACACTTTCTGGGTTACAAGGGTTAGAATGAATCGGCTGAGTCTTTTATCTGCAAACAATAGTGAAAAGGCAGCTTACACTTTGTTTGCAAAGAACATCTTCCTTTATTTGTCTTCTACTCTCAGGAAACCCTGCTAAGTACACCAAATCACTCCTTTCTACAGATGAGGAAACTCAGTCTCAGGGTTAGTGACTTTCCCATTTTTTCAGCAAGTTCATGGAAAAGCGTGGGAAATCCATTCACCGAAATAGTCAGAATCATAAGGGTAGTTGGCAATCTCCCTTAATGATGACCAGGAAACCCACCATCTTTGCCATCTGGGTAGGTCTTTGTACTTTTGAAAACACAAAACATCACAATTGGAAGAGGCCTTAGCAAGCATATGGCCCAACCTCCTGCCTTGACAGATGTAGTAAAACAAAGCCCAGAGTAAGAACGTGGTTTTCCTGATGCTTTGAAGTGAGTCTAGCAGAGCTACGACCTGAATCGAAACCTCCACTTCTCAGGCTGGGCTCTTCGTTAGAGTTGTCTGCAGAAAGGAAGGCACCAGCCCATTGTGCAGATGAGAATATTAACCTCAGAGAGGTAAAGCATCTTTTGCAAGGCGCCGTGACTAGAGACCAGAACTGAGATTAGCCTTGGAGTTGGATGATAAGCTAATGCTGAGCTGAATAAGTGAGAATTATTTTTAACTATTATTACTGTATGATTATTTCTATCGATCCCAGCTTCACTTCATGGCTTGGTAGCTATCATAAATTCAGGCCTTTAGTGATTTGGTTTAATTATTCCTCAGTGAGATTCATACATTTTTTCCTCTTGGTTACTAGTGCTTTTGTCATGTGGTATGCCTTTAAAAAATAAGGTATTTACAGACCCCAGATTCTTATTATGGGTTTCTATGCTGTCTCTCCATGACATTCACTAACAGCTACCCCAGAGCCCAGCATCTGTTAAGTTGCCTGCAAACATTTGACATTTCAAAGTGTTTTTTTTCTCTTGCAATCAATAAATCACTTTTGATGAATTTAATGGAAATTAAATAATGAATAAAATCGGGCTTTACCTTATTATTAACTAATTATGAAGTTTACGTTTTCAACAGTCGAATTGTGCTTGTCAGACTAAAACTACAGGCAATTGCTGAAAAAACTTAACCACATGACTCCGGGGCTAAAACCCAGGTCTCCAGGCCATCACTGCTATGATCATCTACAGCCCCCATGCTTTGGATTCTTAGTCTCTTAGGGACATTTCTCAACCCTGCAGCTTTCCAGAACACTGGTGTGGGAGCCAAACACCCCTGGGGTTTAACTGTAGTCCTGCCACTTACTGGCACGGTGCCTTTGGGCAAGTAACCTAACTTCTCTTGTGTCTCAAGTTCCTCATCCCTAAAATTGGGACTATAATATCTACCTCCTAGAGTTATTAAAAGAATTAGAAATAATGCACTTAAAGTTGCGTGGCTCATGGTAGGTGGTCAGCAGGTATTGGTTCCCCTTTCTATTCATAAATGATGCATCAATATGTATATGTTATTGACCAAAATGATAAGATCTTATGCAAACCAAAGCACTAGGCCTTACTGCCTATTTGGTAAATCCCTCAATCATCCAGTCCACAAGTGCTAGACCCGGTGTTACACTGGAAACTGATTATCCAGTGGTGAAAAAACAAATGTGGTCTCTGCCATCATGGAGTCATAGCCTGGCGAGAGAGACAGATACTAATTAAGTAAATAAGCAGATAAAGAAAGTAATTATAAAATGTGCTGTAAAGGGAGAAAAACTGGGTTCTATTAGAGAACTGGATGACCTATTTTAGGATGGGTAGTTGGGGGAGCCTTCTCCGAGGAGCTGACATTTAAGCTGAGAGTGAAAGGAGTCAGCAAGGAGGGGGGTGGGGGAGTCCTCCAGGGGGGCACCCAGCAGCTGCGAAGGCCTGAGGGGAGAGTGGGATGGGGGTTCCATTCAAAGCCAGCCTCCGGCTACCCCCACAGACCTCTAGCGTTCCAGACCGAACCGGGCATTTGTCTACGCGCACACCCCCGCCTGTAATCTTCTTACCTCTGGAGCCCTTCTGCCACTTCTCCAGCTGGAACGCCACACTCCAAATGTCACATTTCAGACTCCTTAATCTCCACAAGGCAGATCTAATTCCTTTCTCTTCCAGTGTTCCCCCAAATCTTTATAAAGCTCTTATTTAGCTTTATAATAACGTGTTAATAAGTACATAATGGCTGTTATTGAACACTTGTCCTGTGTCACAGTCTGATTATTTTACCTGAATTGTTGCATTTAACTTTTAGGGACTCCCTCTGCAGTTGTACCGTTATTACCATCCCCATTTTACAGAAAAAGAAACTGTAGGTGTTGCCACTTGCCCTGCCTGTCAGAGGCTGAGTCTGGATCTAAAATCCGGGCCTTTTGCTCTAGAACCTGAACCCTTAAGCCCCTCTGCTAGGCCAGAGTGACATCTCTATGTCTTTCCCTTACCAGACCCTGAGATTACTGAGGGTGGGGTTTTGTGTGATTCATCAATATCCTCAGCACATAGGACAAGCCCTGGCACAAAAGAGTTAACTATTTGCTAAAAGAATGTCTTGGCAATTACAGATCCTGACTGATAAAGACGAAATCACGTAACACATAAACAGGTCTGTCCCTTCAGCCTTCAGGCGCAGCCTGTACTGTGGCCTCTGCTGATCTGATTTGTGTGGCGATTGACAGCCTGGGTCCCTCTCCTTCGGTCCTGTTAATGGCATTAGCATCTAGTCAATAATGCTCAGCATTTCATTTTACCACTTTAATTAACAAATTCAATTTGTTCAAACCGCTGTGAAAACAAATTAAAAGCTCAAGAATGGGGCCTCCAGGAGGGGGAGGGAAGGCAGGGGCTCCACACAGATTAGACTAGTTGTTGATTTGATCTTTGGAGCTTACTGGGAGCTGAACACTGTCTGCCCTTCAACCATCTTCCTGTCTCGGACCCAAAAGAATGCCTCAATGATGAAGCCAAGATCAGGTGAAGCGGCTTCTGTACCTTCTAGGCTTACTCCTTCCCTCTTTACATAGATGAGAAGGGGTTCCCCTCTGCCCTGAAAGTCAGCTCTCATTCTTCAAAGGGACACTCTGCTTTGGATTTGAATTCAATAACAACAGTATTAATAGGCCTCTTGACCGGAGATAATTTAAATACCAGGGGACATTTGACAATATCTGCAGAAATTTCTAGTTGCTACAACCAGGGGGGAGGTGCTACAGGCAACCAGTGAAAGGCCATGATGCTCCTAAACCTCCAATGCTCAGGGCAGCTTCCCTCACCAAATACTATCCAGCACAAAATGTCAATAGTCAATGCCAACCTGTCCCAGTCCCTCTACAGTGTTCTAAGCATACTACTTGATAATTACGATGTCTCTGTGAGGTAGGCAGGATGGGGACTGCTGGCCCCCATTTAAGAATTGAGAAAACTGACAAGAGATATGCTCTCAGTGCATAGGTAGGGGTAGTGAACAGCCCAGAGCAAGGGCCTTTCTTTTGCTGAGTCAAAGAATGGAAATCACCTTTTGGAACCTCCAAGTACTTTAGGGGAGTAAGAGTTGTTTACCCTTATGAAGCACCTCTTAGAGGACAGGCACTGGGCTGGGTACCTAGCCATCTGATAGGCTGCTAGGCTGACTGGGACCTGGACTTTATCTGGATGTTATAATCTTTTTAGTTTAAATTAATTATCTAAGTGTCACCTCTTCCTCTTTATTTTAGTGATTTCCTCTGCTTATGGAGAAAACGTAGCATAGAATTTTATGAGCCCTGCCTTTACTCTTATACAGTCAACAAACCCATATGGATTGTCTACTGTGTACACAAAACTGTGTTAGATGTTGGGGAATCAATGGCAAACAAGACTGATGAGGTCCCTGCTCCACAGATCTCACATCCTAATGTGTACACTGTGTGTGTGTGGGGGGGCAAATAATAAACAAAAGAATACAAAGACTGATAAATGAAAGAATGGTTTGCTTTCTGAAAGTTGCAAGTGGATTCAACTATCTATGCTTTTGGTTCCCCAGAATGAAGTTCACAAGACGGTGTCACTGTATGTTAACTATACTGAATCAAAATATAAATAAATATATAAATAAATACCGGTACCATATACACACAAACACACTCAAAGATAAAGAATAATACATAAACTAATCTTAAAAAGGAGAGTAAAGGTTTTCTTTGCATTTCTCCATCCCTGACTCACTCATATACCACCTGAAGACTTACTATAGCTAGGTGCAAGCAGGGCAAGGTCTAAGGAAAACTGTGACGTCTTCAGAGTTTACTTCAGCCTCACAGGCGGTCAGAGGAAGAATTCTCACAAATGATATAGTTGACCCCCCACTATTTTGCAGATGCGGAAACAGGCTCAGAGAGGAGGTGAAGGTACTGATGTCAAATCACTCAAGTAGCAGCTGACAGAGTCAGTTTTAGAACCTCAGGTAAGTGCACACCCCAGGCTTCATTCTGTTCTCTCACGCTGCCCCTTCTGCAGCCTGCCTTTTTAGCAATATCCTTCATCCTCTGCCCCCGGGGGATCTCATACTCTCCTGTTCTCCCCACTTCTGGTTTGTCAAACACGTTCCCGGGGAAGGTTCAGAAACTGATTCATACCAAGATAAACAACTCTACAGGTTCTATACGGGGTGGGAGGGGGAGCAGGACAAGGGACTAAACCCTCACATCACAAAAAAATCATTACCTAATCCACTGTCTTTCCACTAAAGTCTAACTCTTTGCATCACTGAGGAGCAGAAAACATCTCTGAGTTAGGAGGGACGTAAAATCTGATTCCATCCATGGGGCTGGTCCAGAAAACACTTGTTGTTATAAAGAAGAGAAACAGCCAGAGAAGAGTGTGCCATATGGCTTCAAACGGCTGGCGCCCCCTCTCCTTCTTCTATGGCGTGAGGTGGCCACAGATGTCCAGGACTAAACTAGGCAAATCGAGTGCACAGCCCTTCAGTCTCAGCCAGAGGTGACCTGAATGGTGGCAATCGTGGAGGCTGTGTGATTACTGCATCAGGATGACCCCCTTTAATCCATACTTTCCTGCCTGGAGAGAGGAGAGGCATGGCAGACTAGCTGTGGTGCTGCCGCGTTGTCCAGGCTCCAACTGGAAAGCCTTCTGCAGCTTGCTGGAGAGGTGGAACTCGACAATAAAAAAAAGTAGGCTCGAGCCAGGGGGGTTTAGTAAGAATAACCAGGGACCCAGGATCCCATTTATGTGCACATCTAGTTCTCCTCACAATAACCTTAGAATACAGGGTTTATTGCCTCCATTTTATAGATTAAAAAAACTGAGGCCCAGAGAGGCTTTATGACAGATGCTGTTGGGAAGTGATGGAGCCAGGATCTGAACCCAACCCTACCCCACATTGAGATCCTGGGCCCATGTTGCCTCCCAGGATGCATTCCAGCTCCAGTAATTTTGTGCACTCCCATTTCCTAGTGCACTTGCCCAAATACCTGTGGCGGGCAAGCAAACTCCTTCATTAGACCTTAAACATGCTACAGAATTGCTATGGGCCTTGGATTCACATCAGGCAATGGAGAATGTTACTTTCTTCATAGATTGTAAGCATTAAGTGAGAGTTAGATATTGTCTGAGAGAGCTTAGCCCTGTTCTGGTACCTGGTAAATACTCAGCTCATGGGCAAAACCCCAACAACTTTGTTTTTCCAAATCTGGCTCAACTCTATATTGCCAAGTGCTTGCAACATGTATCACACAGGCCCTTCCGGTCAAGAGACAATGCTAAGAGTTGAACAGAGCAGAATATTAAGAGCAAGGGCTCTGGAGCTAGTCTGCCTGGTTCAAATCCTTTCTCCACCCGTAATTATCTGCGTGATATTGGGAAGTCACTTTCTAACTGTGTGCCTCAGTTTCCTCATCTGGAGAACCCAGATTGTGAGAATTCAATTAAGTTAATACACGTAAAGTCTTTCGAACGGTGCCTGGTTTACAGTGAGTGCTCAATATATGTTAGCTAATTATTATCATCGCACTGAATATATGAAAAGATATCCTTCTTCTGAACCTCTCTGTTCGTGCTCTTCTAACCATCAGGAACATCATTCCTTGCCCTACTGAAATCGAGCCCTCCATGTTCGGCTCAAGATCCACCCTTCCCATTACCCTTTCTCATTCTCCCATGTCTCAGAAGTCATTTTACTCAGACATTAAAATTGTCTGACTGTTTTAGGCATGTGTACTCACTTGTCCCACAGGCTCTGACCACACTGTGAAGTGAACACTTTGTGCTCGAGAACGCTGAATCCCTAGCCTAAGGGAGAGGGTCTGACCCCTAGGAGGCATTCAGTAAACATGTGCTGTATGAATAATGTAGAAGTAGATAAGTATATCTTTTTTTGATTGTCCATACACACCAGTTACAGGAGATGTTTACATTACTTAGTGATAGCATAATCAGCAAGCCCGGGTGTGGAAGAAAGAGCAATGGACTAGGAAGAAGATGACTGGTGTTGAATTTGGCTTTGCTGCTTATCAGGTACAAGACCTTGAGGGATGGGTGTTGACTCTCTGTGTCTCTGTTTCTTCATTAGTAAAATGAGGAGACTGAACAAGATAAAGTCCGAGAGCCCTTTCACCACTAAGCTTTGTATATCAGTAATCTAAAAGTTGTTCATACTGTGTTGGGTTCCTTCCACGAGCACTTGGTGCCAGATTCGGTACCAGGCATTGAGGACAGAGAGATAAATGACACCCCCTCTGTCCATAGGGACTCACAGTTGAGTGGAGACTACAGATTGACAAACTGATGGTTATAGAGGAAGAAGAGGAGCAGAGGAAAGCAGAGGACTTCATCACCCCAGGGCATGGGTAAGGGGGAGGGCAACAGGGAGGAGGTGACTGCTAAGTCAGTCTCTCTGGGAAAATATGCCAAGTAAGGACACAAAGGAGGAGGGGACAGGCCAGTGATGGGTCCCATGTGCCACCGGAAGCATGTGGAACGGCTTCTTTATTTCCGAGTCTGAGACTCAGCTCTCCCGAGGAACACAGCTTCCCTCTGGCCTTCTTTTCAATCCCTCTGTCACGCCATGTTCCTTTTCCTCTCCCCGGGCATGTTTATCCCTTCTCTGTCAGCATCTTCTTTGCCATCTTCTCTCCTCCTTGCCCGCATCCTGTGAGCTCTTCCTCCTTCTTCAGAGCCCAGCTCAAAATCACTTCCTCAGAAGAGCCTCTCCTGATGCTCTGGAGTAGGTCCGGTCTCCCCACTGTATGTTTTCTTAGCACCCTGAGCTTCTTCATCACACTTAAATAACTGTGTGCTTAGTAGCTTACTGTTGGTCTGTCTGCTAGAATGACGGCCCCACAAGGGGCAGAGACTCCTTCTTACTTGTGCTTTATCTCTAGCGCTGTGCTTACACAGTAGGGTCTCAATAGTGTATTGACCCTAATTACAGTATGGTCTCAATAAATATTTGCAGCATGAATGAACGGAGAGATGAAGATGAGGTAGAGAACGGGGGAGGGCAGCACTCACCGTTCTCTTTAATCCCAAATTCGGGCAATTCTTCTTTCATTATATTAAAATCCACGATGCCTCCAGGGCTAACGCTTTTGAGCTGTTCCATTCTCTTCCATTCTTCTGCTCTAAACTCAACCGAATGCTTAGAGCTTTAAGTGCTCAAAACAGGTTTGTAAAAAGAAAAAATAAATGAATACTGGCCCAGGCTTCTCACTGCACTAACTCACCATAGCCCTTTCCACTCATCAAAGTGCAGCACATTCCAAATTGCCTTCTAGGAAATTCACTCTAATCAGACAGCCCAGTCCTTCAGTGGAACTGATTTCAGATGAGGCAGGATAGGAAAACAATCTGATTGTTTTAGGGTACTAAAAACATACTGAGGTTTAAAATACAAAATATCTTTCTTAGCATCATCCCACAAAAGCAAGATGATTTTTCACAAAGGCTGGAAAACAGGTCCTTAGAGAATATTTGGATCATCTCTTTTGACTTACAAATGTAGAAAAGAGAAGACTAGAGAGGGCAAAGGACTTCTTTAAGGCGCAGAGTGAAGCCATGTCAAAGATGCGACGAGAACTCCCTGCACTGATCTAGTGCCCAGGCTCTCCGCATGTTTGCCTCGTGCTTTGTCAGCAGTTTGTAAATCGAGCCCTCCTGCCCTCCCTTTGCTCTTGCTTCCTTGGCCTTCTGTGCCAGCCTGCCTTCATTTCTTTCCCCGAGTCCCCAGTCCCCGTGACAGCCTGCCTGCCGCGGCTGCCCTTATTGAGCTCAGCCACTCTGCAGACAGCTTTGCCATCTTTCACGGATTTGTCCACTTGCCATCTGCTTTCAGACTCCCTCCAAAAACCCCAGTGTTTCTGCTGTCCCCTGAACTCTGTCACACTCTCCTCCCTGTGAATGGGCCCAATAAACACCTGCTCTCATTTAGACTTCATCCATCTCCAGGTCACCATTTTCTGAAGTTTACCTCATCTACTTTTCCCTCTCTTGCCTTTTCTGATGCACCAGTTTCGGAGAATTCAATATGGCAGAAAGAGCAAAGGTGAAGCAGTGATGACTTTTCTGAGGAGTCATAACGACAGTCTTCATTTCTTTATTCATGTGGCCTTTCGTGCAACAACTGTTCCTTGACACTTAGTATGTAGGCAAGGAAGGATAGCTAAAGAAAGGGGGGGCACTGTTGCAGTCCTGGTCATTGACAGAAGAGATGTATGCATAAAAGACAGAAGAAAATGAAAGGGATGTCTATTTGAGCTGACTAAAAGTGAGCCTGGAATAAACACGGTGACATATATTGAGCGCTCTCTCTGTGTTACAGGATGCTAAAGTGGGCGTTTCATTGGAGGCACCAGGAAATGAGAAAGGCTTATTTGGAATACACGCAGAAATATCAGAGTTTATACAGAATTTCCAAGTATGTATCTGAAAACTGATTGTGAGACTCTGGAAACACCTCACTCACTCAAGGATACAAAGGAAAAAAGGGCTGAAAATTAAAGAGAGGGCTTTGTGAGGGTGATTTCTGATGCCTCAAGTCCCACATGCCATGCCCCCAGAGGAGGTCCTCTGTCCTTCATGCCTGCACAGGGAGAGAGAGGCACAGTGTGCTGGATTCTCACTCCTTCCTCAGAAATATGGTGAGCAAGAGACACTGGCAAGTGAAGTAGCTGCCTTGAGATTGGCTATGATCCTAGTACTTGCCAGGGCACAGGACTCTGAGCAGATGTGGGGCACACAATAGAAAGAATCCGTTTGATGCCATTTCACCTTCTGTGCCATCTATCATCTATCTATCTATCTATCTATCTATCTATCTATCTATCTATCTATCTATGCATTAGGCCACCAGATAAACAGGAAATCAGGGGGGTAGTGACAGTGGGAGGAAAAGGATGCATTCCTCAAGAGATGGTTGCAGACAGAAGATCCTCCAAAGAACCCATCAAAGCACTTACCGGAGAGAGAATCAGCTGCAAACATCTACCAGGCACAGAGAGCATGAAGCAGCCTAGGAGAGGGAGGACCAGGCGAGTGAGTTCTTTTTGTTCCGTTTGCACTCCTTGCCTCTCTCATTTCCACCTTGGCTGGGTTGGGAGGGGAGTGGAGGTACGAGGGAGGAAGACATTCTGTCAAGTTCAGAGTTTTGATTATTGTTTGGGATTAGACATTTTTAATTACTGAGCTGAGGTTGTGTTTGTTAATTGGAATGATTGAGGACTTTACATTACTTCAACGAGGAACTTTCATCCAGGGCAGGGGAAGGACTACCGGTCTGGAATAGGTTTGAGGTAGTACTGATAGGAGTAAAAAATAAAGTTGTTTTATGAATACAGTCTGAATTCTCATATTATATTAACGCATTATTGCCTATACACATAATCCTGGCAATAACCCTAGACATAAGTAACCTTACTGTCCCATTCTAATACACGTAGAAAACGAGACACAGGGAGATAAGTTGCCCAAGGTCACCAGCTAGTCAAATGTAAGTATTTGTAAGCACTACAAACTTCTTATGGGTTGAATCGTATTTGATCCCTAGCTGTATCCTCAGAGCTCTGCAGAGTGCCAGGGCTAAGTCGGTACAACACAAATACCGTCTAAGGGTCTGATTTCAGAATGCTGTGCTGGAAATAAGTGCATGAGAGAAGTTTGAAGACCTTTAAGAGCAGCCAGTGTGAGCTGAGTAAGACTGGTGAGAATTCATCAGGACCCGTCTCAGGGATTCTCAGCTCCCTTTTCTGGTCTCCTGGCCAGACCGTACCAGTCATGCCACAAGGCCTGTACTTTGGACACAATTCTACAGTCGGTGTCCTAGCTTGCTGTTGCTTTTATATTGCCTTTTTGCTGAGGACCCTCCTCCTCCTCCTCTGTCTTACCTCGGCCCACCTACCCCCAATTTTAAGTCCCTCTCATAATGTCTTGGTACTTATAGCATAACATAACATTGTGCCTAACGTAACATAAAAACAAAAACAAAACAAAAAAACCACATAACATTGTCCAACAGTGGGTGTTATGCACAAACAACAAATCATGGAACGCTACATCAAAAACTAATGATGTAATGTATGGTGACTGACAAAACACAGTAATAATAATAATAAAAACAATAACATTGTCCAACAGCTTTTTTCTCAGGAGCTTCAAAAATCAGGGCAGAAATATGCAAATAAAGTTATGTCATGTAAGATTTGGAGACGCTTAACAGATTATCTGGTCCGAACTTCTCATTTTAGAGATTTAAAAAATCTCAGTTCCAGAGAGGGGAAGTAAGTAGACCAAGGTAACAGAGATATCAGTTTCAGAGTTGATAATAGAGTCAGCACTCTCATTTTTACTCCAGTTTTTCAGAGAAATAACTGGACGGGCATGGTAAGCAAAAACATCGAGTGAGGACGCTGTGTGCTCTGTTACCTCTCAGCGGCTGGGAAGAAGAGCTTCTCTGGTGAGATTCTCAGGGTTCTGTGCGAGAGCAGCTATACTAACTCCACGTGAAGAGAGTTGAAGGGGAAGCTACTGTGTTTTGTTATGCAAGCCATTTATGGAAAAGACCAACTTATCTCCATTGTGGTCAGTAGTTTTGACCAGAATTGTTGAACGAGGAGGAGAAACTCATGTGAAGTGTTGAGGAGCAACACTTGATTGCATTCATCCGTATGAAGGCATTATGAGGGAAGACTTCTTGTCTCTACTTTAAGGATGATAAAACAAAAGCTCGGAGAAACTACATAATTTTCCTAGTCACGCAACTAATACGTGGGAAAATTTAGACTTAAACTTGGTTTCGTCTAATTTCAAAGCCCAGTTCTTTCTATCGTATAGCATGAAAACTAATTCCAAATGATGCATCCATTTGTTTGCTTATTTATTCATTCAACAAATATTTCTTGAGCATCTACTAACTACCAGCGCCTGTAGTAGGCATGAGGATACATGCTTGAGCTAAAAAAAAACCTTGCCTTTATGGAGCTCACATTCTGGTGGGAAATGAAGGAACATCGAGTGACCAAGGAAATGAGCAAGATAATATCAGATATAAAGGAAATAAAGCAGAGTGAGACGACATGAAGTGGGAGGGGCAGGGAGGAGTTAATTAAATAGGGTGGTCAGTAACATCTTCCCAGGGGAGGTTGGGATCAGAGTGTAAGAACAAGAGGATAAATGAAGGGAATAAATATTCCTGTTCTTGAAAAACACACAAGGCAGACGTAGAGGGGATGGGAGCACTCTCCTCTCCTGTCCATGACCTCTCTTCCACCTCCCCAATGTCCTCCAGCTTCTGAGTTCAGGAAGAAGGGACACTGAGGCAGAGAGCTCCAAGGTCGGGGAGAGTGTGCTGCAGAGAAAAGGTGATGGGCTTTGGAATTAGATAAATCTGACTGTGGAATCTTGGGTGAATTCTTTAGCCACTGAGACTGTTTCCATGCGTGAAAATGGGGGTAGGAAAGCCTTCCCACTAGGATACGTGGGCAGCAACTGAGATAATGGATGGGTCTCAGTTCTTAGTTGCCAGTAAGAGAAACTAACTCGTTGATTAACCATAAAAGGAACTTATTAAAGGAAGCCTAGTTACTCACAGAATGAGTTGAAGAGCCAGAAAAGCAGGCTGGAGGCTAAGCTCCATGCCCAAAGCCATGCGACAGAAGTAGTCTGATGAGAAAATCAACTGCCGCCCCTGCCACTAAGTACTGGATGCTACAGCCAGCACTCCTGCCACTTCTGTGCCACCAATTCAACTTTATTGCAACGATTATGCCTCCAGCACTTAGGACATTGCCGGGCCGGGAACTCAAGCTTGCCTCTACTGCCCAGGGCTCACAGTTGCCCAGCTCAGAACTGATGTCTTGTGGGGGCTTCTGATGGGTGAAGCCTATGTCACATACGTGTGCCCTAGCTGTGGGAGCAGCTGCGGAAGTGACTATTATAACTTGTACTGTGCAGTGGAAGGACTCGTGAAGGAGAGTAATCAAAAGGGGTTGAGATACCAAGGAATATGGCAAACACCCACTGAGGATGGAAGATACCTAGCTCTGTGTTTGAGACCTAGCAGATGCTCAGTGAAGGTAAGTTTCTTTTCTCCTTCCAGTTTCACAGATTTCTATGCATCTGATCCTAAGCTTTGAGGATGTATTAATAATGCTGTATGGGTAGATGAAAAGGCCACCATGTACTATTTAAGACTCCCAGAGAGGAATCATAAATTTAGTCCATGTTGCAGACACCTTCCAGAGAGACAGGCTGCTGACTGAGACTTGGCTCAGAGCAGGAACAACGTGCTTGGCATTTGCCTAAATCCAGCCTAGCCCAGAGGTAGAGAAGCCTGATAAAATTAGGTAAATTGAAAATTGAGCCTCAGATGAATTGCTGAGCTTTTGACTGGGAGCAGAAACATGAAAAGACAGGCCAAGGATCATCAGTGGACAAATGATGAGTAATTCAGTAACTGGTCTTCCTGCCCTAAGCAGCATGTTTCCCTGACTATACTCAGTCCCATAACTGGACATATGCTTCAGTTTCTTAATTTGCCCTCTGATCCTTTTTCCATGCCACCACTTCTCCTGACCTTGGGACTGAAGACCAGCCTTGAACCCCAGCATACCTGAAAGCCTCAAGATCTTAGCAAAACTGCTCCCTATACCAGGTTTTCTTATCCCAGATAAGATACTCCCAGAAATGAACCACAGTCGTAAATGAAAGCCAATTTGACACTTATTATTTATGGGTGAAATATAGTCTACAACACACTCTCCTTTATATTATCCAATTTGATTCCGATAGCATTTCTGAATTTTATGTTATTACATTAAACATTTATTGAATATGATTGCATTTTGGTCAGGCACTGTTCAGAGGCTCCAAGAGGGAAGTGACCTAAGAGCCACACAGCCACATTTTATGTTTCTTCCACCTTGCCTAAAAGGTTATCAAGATCAAATGACATACCATGTGGAAAAGTGCTACATGAAAACATCAGATTATTACCAGTGTGGCTATAATATATGGTTCTTGTTTCTAAGCCACTTCTCTAAAACTCTGAGTGATTTGACAGAGGCGTGAATTTCTGTGAGTATTATGTGAACTTGTGTTGTCTCTCAATGGCTCTCTGATGCCACAAACAGCCTTGTTTTTCCCTGACACCCGTTCTGGCCCCACCTGCCTCCCAAATCACATTACTCCCAGATGGTGATAACCATTGTCCTGGAGTTTAGTGAACCACAGATCTGGAAGGTAAAGGAATCTTCGTAAAAATAGCACTGACCTCTGTGGGGGTGGGGTCGGTGCCTGCGTGGCTCAGTTGGTGAAGTGTCTGCCTTTGGTTCAGGTCCTGATCCCAGGGTCCTGGGATTGAGCCCTGCATCTCGCTCCCTGCTCAGGGGGAGTTTGCTTCTCCCTCTCCCACCCTCCCTGATCGTGCTTTCTCTCTCTCTCTCTCTCACTTTCTCTCTCTTAAATAAATAAAATCTTTAAAAACAAAAACAAAAACAAAACAGCACAGCACAGACCTCAAGGGATCAGTGAGGATTACATCAGATAATGTATATATAGCATTCAGTAAGTGATATCTGCTATTATTGCTTTCATTTTAAAAATAAAGAAAATAGGGCTCAGAGTAATTAAGTGGCATGTACAAGGGCACATAGCTATTAAAGATGAAAGTGGGGATTCGGAGTCAGGCCTGCATTTCCCTGTGCTGCACTGCCTGCCTATAGAGCTCCACTCACACTTTAAGCCTAGTGCACACCCTTCCTCTTCTTCTAGGCTTCCCACAGCTCCTCGGCAGGATGAATGTTCCCCTCTGTGGCTCTCCCCTTGCCCTGGAGCTTGATAGACAGATATATGAGTTATGAGGGATATGAACTTATACATTTTAAACCACTGCTATAGTACTTTTGCTAAGGAGTCACGCTGTATGGGTAATGCTGCAGCTGGGCTTTGAACCTAAATCCCACCCGTCTGCACCTGACGTCATTCCTGGAGCAGCAGTGAGACAGATGGGCTGAGGGAAGGCGAAGGCCACGGCCCGGCACCCTGTGAGGAGATCTCCCCTCTGTGTTCCCTGTCTTGTACAAGCTCTTCTTCACAGGCGATCTCTTATTAGATGGCTTTGTGTGCCAGTTCACTGAACTTGGTATAATTTAAAAAACAGGGAGCTAGGCAGTCCTAGATTTAAATTTTGGCTTTGCCTCTGGTTGCATGACCCTCAGAAAAACTTTTAACCTCTCTGAATCTGATTCTTTGTCAGTGAAATGGAAAGAATACTGTGAGGAATATGAGATAACAAGTATGAAACACCCAGCAAATCATGCAGCAAATATATGGTAGCTGGAAGTCGTTAATCACTAACTATTATTAATACCTCGCTGGACTGAGCCCTCACAGGTAAATGTCTGCCCTGACCCTGGCTCTTTAATTGGAGCCGACCCTCCCTTGTTTCTTGTGATAGAAAGAGAAAAGGACCAGCCTCAGGCATTAGGCCCTGTAGTATCTGACTAGACTGCCCTTCTCTTCAAAAGCTGTTCCCCATTCTTGATTTCCTGTTTGGAGCTAGCTTCCCAGGATTCCTTAAAAAATCTACAACTTGGCCAATGACGGCAGAACTGTACTTTGGATTTAGGGTGGGATGCACCCTATACATTGAATTTCTTGGCCATCGGTGGCATTTGTCCAGTACACAGCAGTGCCAACTATTTAATTCCATCTCAAGGTGATCCAACTCCCTTTCATGGAAAGAAAGAAGCCATAAATTCTAATGTATTCAAAACTCTAGTGTTAATAGCAACAGACAAAATTGCTTTGCTTCAGTAAACAACTGTATTTTAAAAGTTACATTACAACCAGTTAATGGCTTTCAATCACAGGGGCCATTTTCTTACAGAAATATTTAAAGGCACCCTCATATTTTTCTTTACAATTTTTTCCAATTAAAATAACAGCAGCTGCTTATGGAGAAGGAGAAGAGAGCCCAGAGGGGGTGCTCAGAGGATAGAAGCAGAAGCCAGAGAGAGGGAGGAAAAAGCTTTGCAATCATTCCTAGGATTTAGACTGATTGAGTCATTTCATCATTCAACAAATATTTACTAATACTCAACTAACTGTGTTTTAGGCTGCACATACAGAAAAGAAAGAGATATGGCACTTGCCTTCAAAGAACTCTCTAGACTAGTGTAGCAGGTAGATAGGCAAACAAACTGTAACATTGTGATAAATTCAACAATAATAATACCCTCAAAGGGCCAAGGGGAGGACACTCACCTTGTTCTGCTTTAGACCACTGCTTTATAGATGAGGTGAATTTCCTTATCTAAACCTTTGAACATTTAATTTTTAAATATTTCAAATACATCAACTAGTAAAAAGACCAAGAGAATGTACAGAGTAGTACCAAGAATGGCACACCACTCTATAAATGCCTAACATTTTGCCATATGCTTCATATTTTTAAAGAAATAAAACATTACAAATATGAGTCAAAACTCCCATGTTTTAACCTAATACCCTCCCTTCTATAACAGAGGTAAACACTCCCCTGAAAATTTGTGTTTATCATTCCCATGGGTTTTTTTTTTTTTTTTTTGGTATTACTATGTATGTGTATATGTAATAAGCAAAATAGAACATTATTTAGTATACTTTTAAATTGTATACAAACTTGTCAAACTGCAGCAGGCTTTACTCCCTTATAGTATGTTTTTGGAATTTAGCCATGTTGATAATTATAGCTCTAGTTCATGTATTTCAACTTCTGTGTAGTGTACTATATGTATGACCTAACCAAATGTATCTGTGCTCCCATTCCAATTTTCGAATAACACTGTGATTAAAAAAAAAATCTGTCTATTTAGTGCATTAGTATGACATTCTCTAGAAATGGCATGTGTGGCTAGTAAACTATAAGCCTCTTCAGTTTTACTGAATAATGCCACATTACTGTTATAACAATTTACAACCCTCCCACCAGGGGCAGATGTTTTCCCCTCACTCCATGTCTTTGCCAATACTTGTTATTATAAGCCTTTCTAATTGTTGTCAATTTGAATGATATAGAATTGTGGCTTCAGTGTACATCCCTCTGATGGTCAGTGAAGATTAGCAGCTTCATTTCTGTGAACTGCTTGCTCCTTATTATTTTTCCATTTTTCTGTTGTTTTTTTTTTCCAATTGAGTTGTAGGTTTTGAAATATGTTGGTGCGTGTATATAACATATTATCCTTTGACAGTTAAATGTTCTATAACTATTTTCTACTAGTCTATGACTTGAATTTTTACTTTATTTGAAGAGTCTTGTTAGAAGTTTTAATTTATCACAATTTTTTATCTTTTCCTTTATGGTGTTTGCTTTTTATGCCTTAAGAAATGCACCTCTACTCTAAGTTCATTAAGATATTCTGTTTTGGGGCACCTGAGTGGCTCAGTTGGTTGAGCATCTGACTCTTGATTTTGGTTCAGGTCATGATCTCAGGGTCATGAGATCAAGTCCTGCCTCTGGCTCCACGCTGGGGGTGGAGCCTGCTTAAGATTCTCTCTCTCCCTCTGCCCCTCCCCCATCCTCCTCCCTGCTCCATCTCTCTCTCTCTCTCTCTCTCTCTCTCAAAAAAAAAAGATATTCTCCTGTTTTTTCTTTTAAAAGTATTTAAGTTTTGCCTTTTATACTTAGATATTAATCTACCTGGAATTTATTTTGCCATAAGATAGGGATCCAAGGTTAATATCTATTTTGTTTTTTTTTTTTTACTTAAGTAACTAGGCCTAGATATGAAAGAATAAGAGATATAGGAAAAAGCCAATATATCTTCATTCATTCATTCATTCATTCACTTATTCATTCGTTCATAATAACAAGTATCCATGATTTATTGATATTCTAGCCAATCTCACCTATGTCCAGAATTCCAACTGCCAACCATGTGCTAATAAACTCCAGGCCAGAGTTATTTCTGTGCATGTCCATGAGGCTTTCCCACAGCTGCTTCCCTGACTTTCACTCTCCAGCCCCTGCAGAGATTATACTTAACATACCAAGAGTACTTCTATGTTGTGACTGAGCCTGACTGCCAGAGCATCTCATATTAGGATCACTTTAATGGCTTGTTAACTGAAGGGCTCCCTGATTCCAACCACTGTCCTCAATTCATCATAGCCAGAGATATTTCTGAGACACAGTTCTGACCACATCACTCTCCCCCACTCAAAACCCTTCAGTTACTTCACATTTCCTCAGGATAAACTTCATGCTCCTTGGCATAACATGCAATACTCTCCACAACCTGACCCCTAATGACCTCTGCAGCCTTGCTTTTAGCTATTCTCCACCTCATCTTTTATGTTCCAGTAGTACCTCTTCATAGTTTCTGCACAGGCCATGTCCTTGCTTGTTTAAGGGGTCTTTTCTCATGCTTTTGCTTTTCCTGTGAATGCTTTTTTGCTCCCAATTCCACTTGAGACAAAGAGGCTAACTTTACAACAAACATTCTTGTTCTCCCTTCTGCCACCACAGTATATGATTGTCACTAAGAAGTAGCTACTTAAGCAGGAACTGTATTTCCCAGTCCCCTAACAATTGGATGTCATCATATAACTGAGTTATAGCCAATGAATTGTGAGTGGAAGTGATGTATACTGCTTTCAGGTCTGCCCCATAAAAATCATGTATTAGGGCTCCTCCATGCTTTTCCTCACATTTGAGCTAGATGCAGAAGATTCTAAGGCCTTAGGAGATGGCAGAGGTATAAGATGGAAGGATCCTGGGCCTCTGAATCACCAACATTGCAGTCCTTGAGGGACCTTGTTCTAGGTCCCCCATATCAGGAGGCCCTGTGCTTTGGAGTATATTACTCAAAATTTTCTAGGTCCCCCTCAGTTCCTGGAATCAGTGAGGCCAATAGTGTTGTCTGCGCAGGGTGTCCTGAGCTTAAACCAGTCCCCATTTTTCCTTCTGGGCATTGATCTCTGACCCTCTGCTAAGGGCTGGCTTCATGGGCATGTGACCTGTGCCTTGTGCTTATAAGGGCCCTGTGTTTGGTTTACTGTTCTGCTGTTACTATTTTATAATTCTTTTTTTTTTTTTAAGATTTTATTTATTTATTTGAGAGAGAGAGACATAGCGAGAGAGGGAACACAAGCAGGGGGAGTGGGAGAGGGAGAAGCAGGCTTCCTGCTAAGCAGGGAGCCCCATGCAGGGCTCAATCCCAGGACCCTGAGATCATGACCTGAGCTGAAGGCAGACACTTAATGACTGAGCCACCCAGGCGCCCCACTATTTTATAATTCTTAATAATTTTTTTTAACAAGGGACCCACACTTTGATTTTGTATTGGCTTCCATAGACTATGGAGGTGCTCCTGCCTCTAACCCGTATGTAGACCAAATGGTCGACCAACCAGATGCCCAGGGGAGCTCTGGGACACGTGCTTGAATGTTCATACTGGGGTTTTGGGTAGTGTCCTGGTTCCAGAAGGGTAGTCTGGTGAAAGGATCATTTCCACTGGCTGGAATGATACTTCTTTTAGGGGATCGTGTGAGACTGTGTTGCCAGAATGGTGCTGACATTGGGCACATGACAGGACGAGTTCAGGGCTCTAGGCTACTGAATGTCAACTGCTAACTTTTGGTGTATTGTATGTTAATCAGGGGTATGGGTTCCTGTGTCAACTGTCAACTCTCTCTTTACTCTATGCACTTTCTGCTGTTGGCACTCAGGGCAGTCATTCATCCCTGCATAGGCTCCATACCAGTGTCTGTCCAGCAGTCCTCTGAGGGTGGCCATACCTATCTTGTCTGAGGGCTTTTGAGATCTTCACAATGTCAATGGCCCCTTCTTATCTGTGGCTTCACTTGCTTTCAGGTTGTTTTAAAGCTGTGTTAGTTGAGGAATGGACATACCTTGTACCAATGAAATGACTCCTTTTACTCTGCCCACAGACTCTAGCCTACTCTCCTTGCTTGAGTTGTATAATGAAGTCAGGGATACAGCCAATTTTGAAAGAGTTCATATTCTAGCATGTAATGATTATGGCCTAAAGAGTTAAGAGAAGATAATTTTTATTGTGAAGAGAAGAGTTCAAGAGAACAGAAATTTTACAGTGTAAAATTTCAAAAAGAAGCCATAGTATGACTAAGAAGCAAATTATTGGTTCCATTTTTCTGCATATCTGAGGAAGACTTGCATTTTTGGTCAACACCAACAAAGCACAAAAGCAGCTTTGAAAGATTCCCTGAAAGCCATCTATCTTTCATGATGGACAATACAGTGTCATGACTACCAGTGCAACCAGCATTGAATAAATGATATTATAGAACTACAGAGGCAAAAAGGTCTGTATTGTTTTAATATAAGCAGGTTCCTAAGAGTCATGGCATTGTGGTGAACAGGGTTGCTATTTTTTTTTCTTGGAATCAGAAAGATGGAATTAAGTAGAACCACATATTTGATAATAAAGAACACAAAGAGATGGTGCTAAGATATTATGAAGGATCTTCTATACAGTGAATTAGACAATAAAAAATCATATAGCCATTTCTTTCTCCACATTATTCTAAATCTTCTTCAATAAATCACTATAATTAATAGTCACAGTGGCTTTCATAATTTTTACATGAGTTTTGTGATTTTGTTCATCAACTTGTTTATATAGACAGAAGTTCAATAAAAAATATTTGCCTAGGGTCCCCATAAACTCAAGGCACCACCCAAATCACTAAGTACAGGAAAGCTGTCTGCTGAGCAGGAGAACTCATATTGGACAATTATGTAAATGGGAAATAAACTTTTATTGGGTTAAACTACTGGTATTTTAGAGTTTATCAAGCAAGCGTTTCTCTTTACTCCATTTCTTTGTGTCACTGCTATTCATCCTTAAATATTTGACCCTACACATCTCTAGAAATGTTTTCTTACCTTTCCTTTTTCTCTATTTTGCCCATTTTCTCTCCCCTCAGGGATGTTCTTCTTTGAACGTCCATGATATCCTGTGCCTTTCTCTATCACTGACCAACCATATATTTTACTCATCTGTTTATCCGGTTGCCTCTTCTATTAGATTATGGACACCTTGAGAGCAGGGATTTCTGCCCATAAATTTTAGTATCTAGCACCATGCTTAAGGCCTGGGATGCAGGAATGAGAAAATGTGGATTCTAGACCGAACTTTGCCACTATTTTCCTACATAATCTTAACCAAGCCATTTTCATTCCTTCAGCTCAAATGTCCTCTTTCATAAATTGCAGGTGCTAATGCCCACTTTTCATGGTTGTTCTAACAAATACATAACAATAATATGTGAGAAGTACTTTATAAGTTATCTGAATCATGGGTGACCTTCAAAAGATGGTAGCTCTTATTACAGCAGATGCTCAATAAATATTTGTTGAATTAATTAATTCAGCAATGATTAGAGAGCCTTTTAAGTGCCAGGCATTGTTTTAAGCACTAGAAATACAGCAATGAACAAACCAGTAACAAAATTCTGCTTTCCTAGAATGTATGCTCTAGTGGAGAAGACAGTCAATAAAAAATACTCAGGAAGTCAGAAGGAGAAACAAAAGCAGAATAAGAGGAGCAAAAATGCTAATGTGAGAAATTGCCATCTTATATAGGATGGTCAGGGAAATAATTACTGATAAGGTGACTTTTGAACAGGAAGAGAAGAGAGAATGAGAGACTACCTGGGTAGAGTATTGTAGGTAGAGACTAGCAGGGGCATACATTTTGAAGCAAGAGTATGCTTGGTGAGTACAAGGAAGCTGGTGTGGATGAAGACGGTGATCAAAGGAAAGGGCGGCAAAGAAGAGGTCAGAAAGGCTACAGGTAAGGGACATATCATGTAGGGCCTTCTAGACCATTGTAAAGACTGTATTTTTGTTTCTCTGAGTGAGATGAGAAGCCCCTGAGGGATTTTGAGCAGAGAACTATCACCATATGACTTTAATTTCAGAGGATCATGACGGCTTCCAGGGATAATCAGAATAAGTTGTAGTGAATGTAGATGTAGAAGAGCCAGGGAGGCAACAGCAGAACTGAGACTACAAGTTAGGAGGTCATTTCAGGAATCCAGGGGAGCCATAATGGAGATAGAGGTAAAAGTGATGAGGGTGATCAGAAATCCGTATATATTTTTATCATAGAGCCAATAAGGTATATTGATGGATAGGCTGCTGGATAAGAAAGAGGAATCAAAGATGATTTCAAAGACGAGAGGGATCAAAGGAGATAGATGGAATTATCAGTTCTAAATACAGGAGAGATTATGGGAAAAGTAATTTTGGGGATTAAAAATTATAAGCTATGTTTTAAATAAACCACTTCATATGCCTACTAGATATCCAAGCCAAGATTTTTGAGTAAGTGATCAGATGTACGATTCAGGAGTTCAGGCAAGAGATCTGGGTAAAGACATAAGTTTAGGGGTCATCAAAATAGCATACGATTTTACTCACATGTGGATTCTAAGAAACAAAACAAATGAATAAACAATCAAACAAAAAGCAGAATCAGACCCATGAATACAGAGAACAAACTAATGGTTGCCAGAGGGAAAGGGGGTAGGAGGAAGGGCAAAATAGGTGAAGGGGAGTAAGGAGGTACAGGCTTCCAGTTATGGAATGAGTAAGTCATGGGAATAAAAGGCACAGCACAGGGAACATAATCAGTGATATTATAATAGTGTTGTAGGGGAACAGATGGTAGGTATACCTGCGCTGAGCATAGCATAATATACAGAGAAGTTGAATCACTATGTTGTATACCTGAAATGAATGTAACATTGTGTGTCAACTATACTCAAATAAAAAAAAAAACTACAAAGAGTTTAGGAGTCATCAGCTGATATATAGTATTTTAAGCCATGAGACTAGATGAAATCATCAGGTATGTAATACTAACTGAGAAAAAGAGAACTTCCAAGACCAAACTCCAGGATACTTCAGTGTCTAGAGGCTAAGGAACTGAAAGTGAACCAGTAAAAGGTGACCTGGAAAGAAAATTAAGAGAAAATGGTTTCCTACAGCCAAAGGAAGAATGCAATTTGAGAAGGCGTGAGTGGTCA
Source organism: Callorhinus ursinus (assembly GCF_003265705.2). NCBI lineage: Eukaryota > Metazoa > Chordata > Mammalia > Carnivora > Otariidae > Callorhinus > Callorhinus ursinus. The sequence continues at coordinate 63,303,303 of NW_027397071.1, read as the reverse complement.
ATTGTGTTAAAAGTTTTTGATATTATGACTTCATCACGGAGAGTGGTGACATAGAACACTTTTGTCATAGAATATATTCTGCTATAGAGTCAGCAGTTCTGGGTTAAAATCCATCAGCTGCTTCCCCTGCCAAATGTGGATATGAATTCCTGAACATTATCTTCTAAGATTGCCATGGGTCCAATATAAAATAATAGTTGTGAAGACATTTGGTGAAATGCCTTTTTTTACTATTCAACCATATATAATACCAGCTCTATACCAGGACCTGATCTGGGAAATGGGGACAGAGATAACACAATATACTTTGTAATTCTCTGCCCTTAGGGATATCCCAGTCTGGTTTGTGTGTGTGTGTGTGTGTGTGTGTGTGCGCGCGCGTGTGCACGCGTGCACGCGCGCATTACACCAATACTACCATATGTGCAGTTCTGGTGGAATGCCCAGAGCACTACAGTAGCGCAGAGGAGGGTAAGGGTAAGTGGGATTGATAGTAAAATGGCAGGCCCAAGAGGCCACAAAAATTGGACAGGAGGGAAGATTCTTGGGAGCTCATTTCTCAAGTATGTATCATGGAATTGGCAGAGTAGGCCCCTGAAATGCCAGTCATTTTTATCTTCCTCACCATCTGACTCATTTGAAGCATCAGCACTGTTAGCTGAATCAATACTTTCTCCTTGACCCAAGCAATTGATTTTCACAATATCCTTCTTTGTCACAGAAGACTAAGAAGTAGAAACACATAAAGACTGTTATACTGAAAGGAAACAAAAGAGAGCAAGGGCGAGCTCTTTGCTGGTAGAAGTGGATTAGTGGGTGGCAGTGAGTTCAGGGCTGGGGATTCTGGGCCAGAGGAGGGTTGAGAAAGGAGAAATTTAGGTAGCATTCCAATAGGCTACTGGCAGTGCTGGATTAGCTGCCATTGGTAAGACGGAAGGAATTCATGCTGCCAAGTCCAGGACAAAGCAGGTGACAATAGTCTGAGGACAAGGCAGGCAAACAAGCTACATTCCACCAGCTTGACAAGAGAGGCCAGAACAACAGCAGTCTGAGTGGCACAAACCTTACCCAAAGGCCAAGGTCACTGCCTACAGAGCCTACTTCCCCTAAGAGCAGGAGCCACTTGACAACCACTTACAAGCTCTGCACATCTAAGTCTGACAAGGAGAAATCCCAGTCCTTCCAAAGACCAGTGATTCTCAACCCTGGCTACACATGAGAATAATCTGGGACATTAAAAAAAAATACATAACAATGCCTGAGCATAGCTTCTGATTCAGTGAAGCAGAAGCAGGCAATTTGGTATTTTTTGTAAGTAGTCCAATGAGCAGCCCTTGTCAAGAACCACAGCCTTAAATTATCCTAAAAAGCAACTTGGTGCTCTTAAAAGATCCCCAACCTTGTTATTTCTTTCTTCCTTTCTTTCTTTCGTTCACTCACTTCAATAAGTATTTACTGAGTGTTACTATGTACTACAGACCCAGGTTAAAATCACAACTCAGATACTCAGCAGCTGTGTGATTTGGGGCAAAATACTACTGTTAAGTTCAATTTTGTCAAAATGAGAAAAATAAAACTATGTATTTTACAGAATCGTTTAGAAGATCACCAAAAATTACATATTAGAAATGCTTTCAAATAATATGCACTTGGTAATTGTGCATTTCCTTACTCTTTTTCTTAATGAATTGGGAAGGGGAAGGTTGGGTGTAGAGAGAGAAAGCAGAATGGAAAGAGCACTTGTTCAGTGACTTGGGGGAAGCAGTACTAAGTCAGCCTATTGCTAATCATTGTGTTTCTGTGACACTTAGGACCCTGCCTTGTTCTTGTAGCTAAGACCTTCCCCCAGTACCCAGTCCTTTTGAGTCTGGAGTCCTGCCTTGCTCCCAGAGGTCATACAGGACCGGGGTTGCTCAAGCCCTGCTACTTACTTATGCATGGATCTGCTTGACTCTCTCTGCACAGGTCTGCACTTGGCAGGACTGGAGGGGCTCAATCCCTTATGAGCAAACCAGTTAACATCTGAGCCTCTTTTTCTTCAGTTTTATATTGGGGGTAAGATTATTGATCTGGCTTACAGAGTCTGGATTTAAGCATCCTGGGTTTGAGTTCTGATTTTGCCACTATTTCCTCTTGTAGAATAGAGATAATAATAGTATGTATACCTTATGAGCTATTATGAGAATAAAATAATCCATTCAAGGTACTTGAAACATTATCTGGCATATCGTAGGCTTTTAGTGAATATTAGCTGTTATTATTATTTCTGTTATTATTGTCATCACCTCTTTGACTGTCCATGGAAGCCTATCAGCAGCTGAGCAGCTCAGCCACCAATACATGCACTAATACACAGAGAGCTAATTAATCCATTAAGGCAGCAGCTTCAATGACAGCTGGGAATGTGTACAAATCATGTTGTTTTTTCCAGACCTGTCATCTCACACAGGATAATGGCTCCCAGGTGGGCCCAGTATTCTGTATGATGTTCCTGGGGAACTCCCACAGGGGTTTCAGGTGGCATGAAAGATGGGATCTTTACCAGAGCTTTTCAGAGAAGGGAAGATAAACGACCTCATAGCATCCCTTCTGACTCAGCCTGTACCTCTGTGGCTCACCATGTGGTCATTTTGTGCCCTGAATGCCCAACTGTTGAGGTTTGAACAACAGATTAAGGTCCAAAGGAGCTTACTGGCTGACTTAGTAATGATCACTGTTGATAACCACTCTCCTACAAACAGCATTTTACAGTTTACAAAATCTTTTCACACATATTGTTTCATTTGATTCATTCATTCATTTACTGAAAACTCACTGTTTATTTATTTACTATGTGTCGGGCTCTGTGTGAAGTAACAGTCAACAAAATACTATGTTTAAGCACTGAGGGTATGCTAGTAAATGAGACTCCAGATGTGAATCATAAAAGGCCCCAGCAGTTCACAATCAAATTGGACAGAATTGGAGCACATGAAAGAACAGAAGAAGTACAGTTCCTGTGACGGAACCAGGGCATGTGTGAGCAGGGTTCAAATAAGAGAGTGACACTTCTATCTGGGAGGAGGTAGATAAGAAAGACTTCATACCTGGGACTTTCATACCTTCAGACCAACTCTTAAGTTCCAACTGATCCTGCTTCTATACCTGAGTCAGTCTTGGCACCTGGTTCTCTCAGAGGATGGAAGCCCACCCACATGCCTGATTTCTGAGCAGTGCCTATTCCTTGGTTTTTCTAAGTCTGTGTGTCATACTCTGAGCAGTCATTAAGGCTCAGAGTTTTCATAATATGGCTGCCAGCCCATAATCTTGGTTATACCTCTTGATAAACATAATAACATCTACTCTTTGAATCCTACAGAATTACTGTGAGTATTAAATGAGATCATGAAAGTAGAAATAATGCCAATGATATAAGGGACCTTTATTGAGCGCCTGATATACATTGATGTACAGACATTAGGTACTTCATGCAAATTTTTGCTCATCCTCACATATTTCTTTCCTACAAATAGATACTAAGCCCTCCATTTTACATAAAAAGTTCAGTAACTTGTCCAAGGTCTATAAATAATAGGCAGTTGCAAAATCCTATTGCAAAAATCCTTTTATTATTATGTGACTATATCACGTTGCCTATCTAAAGTGAAAATGTATACATACGTAAAACTAGAGAGCATCTATCATGTGCCAGGCATCAAGGTAGGCATTTTAAATGAAATTCACAACCATAGAGATATTATCTTTTATAAAAATTAAAAAAAGAATAAGGCAACTGATGCTCGAGGATGATGAAAAAAATCAAACAGTTTGTTAATGGTAGAGCCTGGGTTTGAACCCAGGTTGTTTTAACTCAAAAGACATTGCCCTTCTACTCTTCTTGAGACCTGTGGTCTAGTTTTGGTTGTCCTGCTAGCTTACCAGTTGCTTTCCTTCTCTGAGACTCAATTTCCCCATCTGAAAAATTATGATCTCTAAGAGTTGTTTCAGCTTTAATGTTCTCAGGTTTTAAGATGTGAACAGGTGGAGATGAAAGGCAGACAAAAAGAAATTCCAAACTGAGAAAAGCAGGGCTACAGAATTGTCAAGATCAGGTAACATTTAGGAAATGTCAGGCATGTTATGGGGCTGGAGTTAAAGTAACTCCCTTCTTTGAGTAGGGGATCAGAGAAGGCTTCATTTATACTAGACCTTGGAGGATGAGGAGGAGTTTGAAATGTTAAAAAGATGAGCATTATTTCAAGAAAAAGGGAAATACATATAAAGGACTCAGAGGTCTGCAATTACCAAGTATGTTTGGAGAATGGTGATTTGTCTGATGTGGCTTTGTCCTAGGGAGGAGCAGAGGAATCAAGGGAGAGAGGTTGTGATGGCAAATTTCACTGTAGTGGTAGCAGTGGTTTCAGTCTGATTTGGTGAGCTGTCTGCTCATACATGGCAACTTTTGCTCCTAGTCTTCATTAAAGTACCACACAGGTCCTGACAATTTGAGGTTATACACCTAAGTTGGAGTAGTACTATTTTTTACAGAGTGAATAATTAAAAGTTAGCTAGACAATTGAATTCTAAACACTCACACGTATGCACACACACGTGCACAGACACACATCTGCCTTTTTATGTGGTCAGATCAAAAGAAAGACATTTGGATGTACCTTCTGAAGATATTTCTATTAATTCTTCTGTTGATCATAAGAGAGATAGGTATTCAGAGTATAAAATGGTAACAGAGAGCACTGGTTCTTGTTTTATTGGTATTGTGAGAATTCTTTGTCTTGCCAAAGCTTAAAGATATACATCATAATTCTACTCCCTTAGGAGGTGCTATGGAAATGCCCAGAGGCCTTATATGTCTTCTGTAGGATGTATGAAACACAAGCCTCTGGCTAACTTTCAGACCACATCTCATATGGGCAATGGGCAGGTTCTTCATCATTGGTGGCTTGAAGCCTATATACATACAGAATACCAGGCTATCAATGAGAGGCTTTATGGCTGGATCCAAGTTCATGTTTTCCACTTCTCCCCAGGCCTTTTGCTTTTTCTATGAAACAGAAAAATATATGTTCAATATATTCACAAATATTTTCAAGTCTCACAACTTGAAATCCTCAAAATCCTCCCTTTTACATCTTCTCTAAGTAAACAGAACATCTTTTCACTTCACATACATTCCACCAGAGGGTTGTCTGTTATTATTGCTTCCACTTCTCCGATTTCTTACCTTAAACTGGGTACTACTTCCACCTTCCCTGAAATCATTCTCACCAAGCCAAGCAATGATTCTATTGATGCTAAATCCTCACTTTGTTTTTTAAATACTATTTTGGTGTTTGACTCTTTTCACCATTCTCTCCTTAAAACTCCCTTTACCTTTGGCTTCAATGACACTGCTCTATCTCACTCTCCTTCACTCATTTTTCCTAATTTACCCATCCCTTAAATTCTGATGTTCTCAAAGTCCCTCTCTCTCAACCTGAAATTTCTCCATCCACTTACTCATCTATCCCTTAAGTATACATCCATTGAAGACTTGTAGAAATGAATCCAACCAGATCCCTGCACTCAAAGAGCTCATAGTCTAGTGGGGAGAGAAATATGTAAACAGAGAATCCTAAACAGAATTAGATACTGTTTTGTCTTTACTCTGCTGGATAAAGATGATGCAGTCTGAAGACAAAGGCAATATTAGCAGAGGCCTTCTGCTTCTTCCAGTTGGGTAAAGAAAGACAACTTACATTTGCCTACATTTGAACACATTTTGAAAGCCTACATATCATGTCATATTTAAGTATCCAAAAGAAAAATCATTCAATGATATTAAAATTATTCTATCATTTGATCGCTTGGTCCATTCCATTGCATCATATGTGGGAGGCAGCATACTGTAGAGGAAAGAACACAGCTTTTAGGAAAAAAACAGGCTTGAGCTCTGGAATTCTGGCTTCATTTTAAACTATCTGTATTATTTCAGACAGGTTACTCACAAATGCTCAAAAGCTCTGACCTTTGTTTTCCTCATCTATAAAATGTGCATAATATTTTCTTATAAAACTGTTATGAGGATTTGATACAAGAAGCACCTTATACAATTCCTGGTGCTAAGTATTAAAAATGGACATCAGCCCAAGCTTTCTTCTATTCCAAGTGTGGGACTAACTCAAAAAGAAGACAGAACGTGGTTAATCGAGAGTGTATTTCTGCTCAGGTAACGAGGCGTGATGCATTGGAAAAAGGACCCAAGATAGCATTGTTTTAAATAAAAGTCCTAAATTCCCTCTCAATTTCCTTGTTCAGATCACTTAAGGGGAGACTTCTGTAGTTCCACTAATGAAGTCATCCTCAAAATCATTTTCAGACAGACTATTGCTCAATAATAAACTAACTGCATGATAATACACATATCCAAGCCCCCAAGTTGGGTGATTTTTTAAGATCAGAATCCATACAAACAGTCATTGAGAGTCTTAAGGGGGTCGTTTGCAGAGATTGAATTTCTCCAAAAGAAAAGAATATACCCGTTTTATTCTCTTTATTTTGCCAGCTCATCAAGAAGAAAACGATGAAAAAAACACTAATGCCTATGGTACAATTCATCACAGGGAGTTTTATGGCAGAAAAATGTTTTCAATTTATAATGGCAGTAATAAGTGACATTGGGCAAAGGCTGAAAGAGAGTTTTTTTCTTCTACCAGGAGTCAGCTAGGAATAGAAGAGGGATGTAATCATTACTCATCCCTGGATGCTGAATGTTCAAAGGCATCTTATACAACAGCATGCATTTTATTACCCTGCTATACGCCAGGCAGAAAAATTTTACCAAATTTTTCCCATGCCCTGTTTATCATAAGTGAGTCCAATTAAGATCACATGGTAGGAAGGGAGGATCTTCTCCTTGTCAGAACTGCAAGGCTTACTTTGACAAGTCCAACAAAAGAGCTGTCCTAAGAACGGAGCCATCTTGTAGTGTTTGGTTTAAAAAATGCACTTTAAATGACTCTACCACTGAGGAAACACACACACACACACACACACACACACACACACACACACACCCTCATTGTCAGAGTTTTCTCATAAATGGAATTCAGTGGTAGAAAACTGACTGAAAACTGTTTCCAGGACCTAAGACATTCCTCATGCTCTCTTGCTGAACTTTCCTCTCTGTCATGGGAAGTCACCAAGATGTGTGAGCACTTACTATCACCATGACCGTCACTGCAGTTCTGTCTCTAAGGCCCCATATCATCTTCATCATCAAACTTCACTCATCATTTACTATTTGTTCATTCATTTACATTTACTAGAAAACTCAAATCAACAAATATTTATTATATGACAATGTGTCAAGCATTAAAAATACAACAGTGATTATGACATGAGCCCCTATTTTGGGGGCAGGGTTCCTAATTTGGTAGAGTAGATAACTGAGTAAACAATCATACCACTGCATGAATGCATGAAAAGAACTCCGCTAGAGGGTATGCTAGGTATTGAGATTCAGAGGTAACAGGAGGGAAGAACACATTTAGCATGAAGGGGCTGAGACAATGCTTCCTGGAGGAATGCCCTTCTTTTAAGTTGAGTTGTAATGCATGAGTGGATATTTTCTAATAGAAAGTGGATAGAAAGACAATGGCAGGCAGGAGAAGGAATTAGATGTACAAAATGGAAAAATATATGAAACAGCATGGCATGTACACAGAACAGAAAGTATGAGGGTTGAAAAGAGGGAAATTAAGTTATTTGACTCTCATTTTAAAAGGAGTAATCTGCCTGCTGTAGGCAGTATAGGCTGCAGGGTGGCATAAATGAAGGACGGGACTGTTAGGAGAGGAGTATCTTCATGACAGAATGATTAGGACTTGAGCTAGAGCAGTAATGACAGAGGAGATGAGAAATCAGGACATATTTTGAATATCATTACTTAACTGCCCCCCCCCATGTTACCTAACTCCTCAAATGTCCAAACTGTTCGTTCTACAAATAGAAAAACTGCAGCCTAGAGGGGAAGAACTTGTCAAGGCCATCAAGTGGCTCCATGGCAGAGAAAGACTGCCTCCTCTCTTTGGCCTCCCCAAGTTCTCCACCACATCCTCCCCAAGTCAATTCCATTGTTTTTCATAGCCTGCAATACCAACTTCCTGGTGGCATTTTAAGAAAACCAGACAGCCTTCAGCAGAAAGTCTGCCCAGCATCAAGACAAACCAGGACTTTGATGTGCTCCAATTGGAGCAGAAAAGATGTGTAGAAAATACCAAGCAAATGTTTGGACTCAGAATCCAAAATAACATGTACTTAACTTTGCAATTTAAAAAGTTAAATTCAAACATGTGTCTTGTTGGTTTTCCAGAAAATATAGAATTTTGTAGCATAAAATTAAATAAATACCAGCCCCAACTTGTGGTCTCTCCCTTCCTCCCTCCAGAGTTTTTTTTTTTTTTTCCCAATTATTTTCAAACTCCCTCATTCCTCAAATTAGAACTTTCCATATGTTTGGACTCATAAGGCAACCAGTTCACACTGGTTAATATCATAACACACAGGGGACACTCATTTCCTAGTTGCATTATACATAGTCAGTCCTCTGGACATTTACTCATGCTGTTTCTCTGTCTGGTATGCTTCCCCAATGCCCTTTCCTTGTCTGAAAATACTTTGCAGCCTCCTTCTTCAAAGGCTACTCCCCAATTCTTCTCGTCATTTAAAAGGGTACTTTATTCCTCCCAATTCGCATTGCAAATCCTCAGTCTCTTCATCTTTACAGTGGAAATAAATATATTTCTACCTGCCTCACAGAGATTGTAAAGATTAAATTAATGAATATCCATAAAATTGCTTTGAAAAAGGTAAAATGCTCAACTGTTAGTATTAATTTTTCTCCCTTCCTCCCTCCCTTCTCTCTTCCTTCTTTCCTTCCCTCCTTCCTTCTGGTCCTTAATTAAAAATACCCTTCCTTTTTTGGGAAGGGGAGGTTCCCCAACCATATAAGTCAACAGACATTTGCAATCAGCTACCTGATGTCTAAGATAAGTAATAAGTGCACCCATTCAGAATGTAAAGCCAGTCTTGGGCCTGTTCCTGGTGGGGCAGGCCCTATATCATGTCTAAGTCTTATTCACTTCTCCATTCCACCAAAAAACATCAACCACTGAAACTCTTAAAAATAACTTGGGTAGACAGAGAAAGACAAATATCACATGATTTCACTTAATGTGGAATCTGAAAACAAAACAAATGAACAAACAAAACAAACTCTTAAATACAGAGAACAAACTGGTGGTTGCCAGAGGGGAGGTGGGGGAGGGGTGGGTGAACTTCCAGTTATAAAACAAATAAATCACAGAGATAAAAAGTTCAGCATAAGGAATATAGTCAAAAATACTTTTAATATATATAATAATTGGATTGTAATAATATTGCATGGTAATAGATGGTGGCCATACTTACGGTAAGCACCGAGGCTTATCTCTCACTTTGTACTAAGGAGTTGTTTCACGTCAGTTACATAAAATTGTCAAATTGCTATATTGTACACCTGAAACTAATATAACATTATATATCAACTATATTTCAATAATAAATTAAAAAAATAATTCTGGTACTTCCTTCCAACAAAAAGGAATGAGGTCTACCACCCTCCAGTTCAACCTAGAGAGTTCTTGTTTCAGTTTTATATTTTACAGATTTTGAGAAAAGGGTTCCTTTGCTCTAAAAAAGCTTTCAAGCAATTGTTCTGATCTAGAGCCCTCATTTTAGAGGTGCAGAAGTCAGAATTCAGAAAAGGGAAGGAAATAGTAGCCTAAAGACATACTTTGGATGAGCCTTTTCAAAGTTACGTAAAATAACTTCCAGACCTAGGATAAACCACTTCCTGGGTATTATCCCTACCCTGTCTTACCTCCTGGAAGGTTTTCCTGACATCAAATGAGCTAATGAACTGACACCCTGGGTGCATCTTACTTTCCAGAACAGGTGGCTGTCGTCATGCTCATTTTGGCTCATTCTCCTGGTTACACATACCAGGAGCCCTGGCAACCAAGACAAAAATCCAGGTAGCATGAAGAAGAACCTTTGGATTCCTGACTCCACAACCAATTCCTTAAAGGTATTTTGGGTCAGTGTACATGGATTGCTGCTGAGTCTTCTGGCTGAGAGAATTTCTTTTCTCCCAACTCAAGGAAAAGAAGAAAAGCCCTCAACATTTCAATAACAGGCCCTAGTGCTTCAGGGCCAGGAAATGGCAACCTCCTTCTCTTTACTGACTGCAGTGAGCTTTACAAGGTGAGTGGTTAATAAGAAAAAGAGAAAACTGAAATGACCTTGGGTCACTGTAAGTGTTTAGGAAAATGGTGATTTGACTGTTGTAGGAACAAATGGTTGCTAAGTCTCTGAATACAGACAACAAAATTTTAGGAACTTGTAGGTCTTTGTCAAGCTATCTTATGCATGAACTAAACTCTAGACAGCTCTCAAGTGAAACCAAAGTCACAAGTCTGTTTTCTTCTGTTCCATCACATCAGTCCATTAAAGCTTACCCCTCTGAATCTCCATTTCCTTATCTCTAAGATGGAGATAATAGTATCTACCTTATAAGATTGTCATGATGGTTCACTGGTAAGACGTATGGAAGGCTCTTTGCCCATTTCTGCATGACAATGATGATAAAATAACAATACCTAACACTCATTGTGCACTTACTATGTGGTAAGCAGATTCTAAGCATATTACTTATATTAATTAATTTCATCTTCAACACAAGTCTTTGAGGATTATTATTATCTCCATATTGCAGAGAGGGAAACTGAGGCACAGAAAGGTTTAATTACCTGCTTAAGATCATGCAGCTTCACAGTGATAGAAGAGATTCCACCTAGGATGTCTAACGCTGTAACTTGAACTTAACCACTCTAGTGACCTGGCTCCAAATAAGTAGGAGACTTAATTGTTTTTATTAATGAGATCAGCACCAGAGAGGAGAGAATCAAGTGTGGTGTCTTAGACGGTCTCACAATCCTCAACAGCAGGCAGTCCCACTGAGATGATCCAGAACATAGAAATACTGATGGTTCCCTTCAAAATGGCTCCCACTGACAGAATGCTGGATCCCCACACTTTGCTCTTTGGCATTAATTAAAACAAAGGAGTTAATCAAGATAAACTTCTACACCTGCCCAGCACCAGCCTGGAAGTTTATCATGTCTAAATATGTTTCTCATGCATTTACTGCAAATTAGTTTCTGAAAGTGAATTTCAAGGTCTAGTGACTCTGAGGTTCCCTAACTCCGTTTTCATTAAGTTTTCACAAATGATCTACTGTTGCATTATTCTTTTATAGTGCAGATTTAAGGCCCCACTATGAAAAGCAATTATGCTGTCAGAAAAGTGTATTTTGACTTATTAAAAAATCTGAAAGGTTTCAGAAAACTATTTATTTAGGTTCTCATTGGGAGAGTATTTTGACAGTGCTTAGAAAGAAAGCACTTTTCTGTTGCATACTATTTGGAATAGCCTAATAAAGCCTTTCTTCAAAGTGTATGTGGAGTAGTAGAACAAGCACAGGGCAGGGCATCAAGAAGCCCTGAGTGTTACTCCTGAAGAGAAGCCTTGGGCCTCCCTGTCCTCATCTGAAAAATAACAGAGTTCCTCGCAGTAATTTCTAGGGTAAAAGGAGCATAGAGATTCTATGATTATAGCTGCCTGTAGTGAACACTTACCATTCTCATACACAGTTCTAATAGGTATATGTCCAACCCTGAGAGATAGACCATATTATTCCCATTCTTTAGATAAGTAAACTGAAGCTTAAAAAGTTTACATGGCTTACCCAAGATTACATACTACATGCTAAATTTGTGACCCGGAATGCTATTCAGAGAAAAAAAGAACATAGAATAAACTATTGGTGTATTCAACAATGTGGATGGTTGACTGACAGAAGTCAGATATAAAAGAGTCATACTATATAACTTCATTTATATGAAGTTCAAGAATAGACAAAACTAATCTTTGGTGATATAATCAAGAGTTGCCTAAGGAGTGATGGAGAGTGAATGGAAAAGAGCCACATAGGAGTTTTCTGGGAGTGATGAATATATGCTAAGTATTGATTGGGATGGTTACACAGGTGTAGACATCAAAGCTCAAGGAATCCAATGTTTAAATTCAGTGCATTTTATTGCATATAAACCTCAAAAAAAAAAAGTATGTGGCTGGTGGGCAGTTTGTGTGGCTTGTGAGTCCTTTGCACAGATGCCTATCTACAAAGACTCTGCTCCTCCTAAAATGGGATAAGCCTGGTGCAGTGTGTCCTCCCTTGGGAACCAAGGGAACTGGTGCAGGGGTCTTCTCTGTCAGTTGTTCCTCTACCTACACAGATCTCTGATGCTAGGGAAGACCTCTGCACTGAGAGAATGAATGTTTGAGGCCTGTGTTTGCACTTTCTTCCTGAATGACCTTAAGTAAATCACGTCTTTTCTTAGGAGTTTCCTAAAATTTAGGAAATAAAAGGGTTAAATTTTAAAAATAAAGGGTTTAGATGTAGTAGTCTTTAAGCTCCTTTCTAGCTCTAAGCTTCTCTCACTTTGTACTAAGGGGTTGTTTCACATCAAGCTCCCATGCCTGGTTGCTTTCATTATAGAAAGCTGGACAGAATGCAGGAAAGAGGCAAAAACTAAAGGGAGATGGTCCAGGTGGGATATGGATTTAGTCCATCCACATTCTCTCATATGGTCATTATCAGTGAAATAGTGTGAAATGTGTAACAGTAGGATGAGGACTCTGATTAAGATTCCAATTTCGTTCCCAGTCCATGGCTGGGATCAGCACTCAGCTGTATGTTATTGAGCCCACTTCGGTATGTCCTCTCTGTTTTAGACACTGTGCAGTGCCCTTAATGGATAGTTCTTCATCTCATTCTCACAACAATCCTGTGGAGAAGGCATCATTATCCCATTTTATAAATGAGGACATTAATGCTCTGAAGGGTTAAATAATTTGCTTGAGGTTACATGGCTTTCCTATGGTGTAGCTGGAATCTGATTTCATAAATCCCTACACTGAACCTCTATTTTAACAGACATTGTCAACCTAAAGTTACCCTATGGCAGGCAAGGGTAAGAGGTTTAGTTTGTGACCAAGATCATTGATCAGTGATAACACAGGGTTAGAAAGACTTTGGCAGACATTATTTTTGAGAAACATTGTGGATCAAAAGAGAAATAAATTCTAGATTGGATGGAAAAGAGAACTATTTTCTTGGCACCTACTATTTGTTAGGCAGTAAGAGGTAGAATAGGAGCAACTAGAAGATTCTTATTTCATTGAATTCTAAAATATCCCATTTGCTATAGGTATTACCAGGCTTGTATAGATCGAATGATTGACCCAAAGTTGACAGACTTAAAACATTCTCTTAATTGAGCACCTAATCCCAATTCTAGTCCATGGTGTATGTGTGTGTGTGTGTGTGTGTGTGTGTGTGTGTGTGTGTGTGTGTGTGTGTGTTGGGACAGTATATACGCACAACAGAATAAAAGTTGTATGGGAGCTAGAGAAATCTTCAAGCAAATTCTTTTCTTTTTTATTTTTTTGAAGATTGTATTTATTTATTTGAGAGAGAATGAGAGATAGAGAGCACGAGAGGGAAGAGGGTCAGAGGGAGAAGCAGACTCCCTGCCGAGCAGGGAGCCCGATGTGGGACTCGATCTGGGGACTCCAGGATCATGACCTGAGCCGAAGGCAGTCGCTTAACCAACTGAGCCACCCAGGCACCCTCTTTTCTTTTTTTAATTGATATGAATGGTACCAAAAATTCACTAACTTGTTTTGGTGATATTCTCATAACTATTAATGGTTGTAATTTCAAAACGCCAAGCTATCTATTTGAAATATGGCATAGAAAATAAAACACAGATGAAGTTATTTTATAATATATTTGGATCCTGTTCCCTGGCCAGTTAATTGTAGAAATAGCTTTCAGAGTAAATTGCCCTATGCAACCTCTTCCAACTTCCTAATAAAATATACAGGAAAGACAAAGAAATAACAAGAACTTATAATATCCATAATTAGAATGACAATCAATCTATTGCCAGAAACTGGGAGTTACCTCTATGAACTCTAATAACTGCCAGAGCTGGGTTGAAGAAAACAGTCAGTGGTCTACTTACGCTTTGTCTCAAGAAATAGAGCAGGCCCCCCCCACCACCTAAAAGAAGGTAGAAAAACCACTTCATCTCTAGACCACTATCTCTGAGACTTAGGGGCTGTAAGCCATTAAAAACTGGAAGCCATTCCTCTACTTCATCAGCATTGCTATTGGAGGCAGAGCACTTTTTCCTTCAATCCCTGCCCAACACCATCTCCCCCACCAAACACATCTAAATGTACCTATTCAATAATTTTAGCTCCCAGAAAACATCTAGACATCCCTGATAACATCAGATGGAACTGAAATCAAGGGCAACTAGAAATGGTATATTGCATCCTAGGGAATGCTATCCTCATTTGTAAAATAAGGTAGTCAAGCACAAAAAACATAAACTAGTAGCTCTGCCAGCTAGAACTAGTAGCTTTGGATTCTTGTATGCCTGTTTGTTCATTCATTATGCTCCAGAGAATAAAGAAATATATCTTAGAGGAGACCCCATCTTACTATATCACGGACTGGATGTGTTAGTTTGGGTGCTTTGAGAATGGGACATCAAAATAGTATAGATGAGCAATAATTTTAGTAGGGGAAATGCCTGTGGGAGATAATGGGGTGGGACCTGCAGGAGGCTGGGAATGGTCAGACTGTGATGCAGGTACTCAAGGCAGGACCTGGAGTGAAGGAGCAAGGGAAGGAAGGAAAGGAGCTTGTATAAAAGTGTTTTAGACTCAGTGAGTTCTAAGGCAAGATCGACAAGGTGAATAGGGAGTCCAAGAGCCAAATCTTCCTGCCAGAGGAGTTCCCTATTACCCAGGAACAAGGCAGCCTTAATATCCCAACTGAGTTCAGTCTTTGCTCAGAGTGGCCCATGGAAAGCATGGCTTCAGTGCAAGCACAGCAGTGGGTTTCAGTGTAGCAGTTGGACTTTTAGTCAATTATTGTTCTTGCATGAGAAACACTTCTATGGCTGCCACATTTAGAATGAGTCTGGCAGGAGTACACAACTTAACTTTGTGTTGTAAACTTGAGGAGGAGATATGAACATCTTGATGGGAAATGCCACATCCTATATTTCATCAATCATAAAGACTAGATAAATACCCATAAATTTTAGCTTTTGACAAGGTTGGTAGAGGAGAGATTTATGAACCCAAACAGAATTGAGTCTATTAAACATTCTTATCACTTTCTCATTTAACTCACTTATGTAGTCTATGGAATAAGTGGATGAATCTTTGGGGATGATTATAAAATACTATAAATTTAAATAGGTGGTGACTACAATTACAGCTGTTGTTCCAGAAGTGATACAGTCACTGGATGATATCAGTACTATTCCTGGCACCTGGTATAACCTATTGCTTTGGCAAATGTCTTCCTCTTTATCAGTTTCAAGGACTACCAGAAGCAGTTTGTTTTTATCTGACAGGGACTATCACATACATTTCCTATCTTTTTATAGGGCTATTTTGACCCTCCTGCTTTTTATCCTAATCTGGTCTACAGATATCTTGATCATCTTGACATCCTGCAGATCATCCCACTTGTACAATATATTGTATAATAGCAGTATTTTGAGAAGGAAGGTTCTAGTACCATAGATGCTTTAGAAGACACATGTATGACAGAAGGTAAGAGATAAAACTTTATAAAAAACTAGGAGGCTATTATTTCAGTGAAATTTTTAAGGTGTCTAGGAGTCTGGAGCATATTGAAATATCCCTCTAAAGTGAAAAATAAATTGTTATGCTTCATAGTATTTACCTCTAAGAAATATGCACAATGATAAAAGTGGGCCTCCCTGGAATTTGGAGGCAAAATATAGCATATATGACTGTGTAGTACTGGTCCATTTACTGAGTAACCTGTAATGCCGCAAGTTTTGAGTGGAGCTCACAGCAAGAGAAGGCTCTGCAGTAGGATCAGCCTGTAGTAAAAGGTGCTTGGGATCTTTCAACCCAAGGGATCCAAAATGACTGGCAAATGGCAAGCTCCAGTAGAACAATCACAGAGTAGTAAACTAAAGCAAATGAAGTCGTAAGATAAAGACTAAACGTTTGCCCTTGGGACATCAGGTGATCATGTGGCCTGGGGTGTTCATCAAGAACTGTGTGTAATCTGACCCGCCACGCCATAAATTTGGGCTTATAATCCACCAACCAGTAAGTCCAGTAAGTCCTGAAGTCACAAGTCAACTGTGTAGACCAGGTAGCTTGGATTCCTATAGCATCTCTTCCTGCAGCATTGCTTCCTTTTCTTCAGTCCAACTCTGACCTCATAGGAAGGAAGTTCCAAAACTTGGGTGTGGTTTACGAATGGTTTTGTGTGTCATGCTGGCAACAATCAGAAGTGGACTGCTGTAGTTTTACAGTCCCTAATCAGGGGTGTCCTGGAAGACAATAATAAAGTGAAATCCTTCCAGTGGTCAGAACTTCAAGTAACATATTTGGTTGTTCACTTTGAACAGATCGATAGTCTTCACTGATTTATAGCCTAATGGTTTGTCTAGATAGATGATCAGGGACTTGTAATGAACAGGATTAGAAGACTGTTGTCAAGGTGATCTGGGCAAGAGTTATGAAAGTGGAATTGCTGGAATGGAAAGAGTGTGAAGATTATGTGAATGCTCACCAAAGAATACCCAACTGCACAGGAGGTTCTCAACAATTAGGTTAAGGTAATATATTCCTTGGATGCCAGTAAATCCCTTATCCAAGGCCTTACTCAGTGAGTCAGTATAAAAAGAAGGCCATGACAGGGGTGCCTGGGTGGCTCAGTTGTTAAGCTTCTACCTTTGGCTCAGGTCATGATCCCAGCGTCCTGGGATCGAGTCCTGCATTGGGCTCCCCGCTCTGCGGGAAGCCTGCTTCTCCCTCTCCCACACCCACTACTTGTGTTCCCTCTCTCGCTTGTGTCTCTCTCTGTCAAATAAATAAATAAATAAAATCTTTTTTTTTTTAAAAAGGCCATGACAACAGGGATGGGGGCTGTGCAAGGATTTACAACATGGACTTTTCCAGAGTATCTAATCTGCTGGTAGTAGAGACCAACACTGATTCCCAGCTAGTCACTCCTAGCTAGTTACCTGGTGGCAGGTTGATTACATAAGATCTCCTTCCATAATGAAGAAGCAGTGATTTGTCCTCACTGGAATGTACATTAATTATGTATTTGAATTTACCTTCACTGTACTCAATGCCTCTGCCAGCACCATCAACCCATGGATTTACAGAATTCCTTCTTCACCTTATGGTATCCCACACAGCATTAATTCTGAAAAATGAATTCATTTTGCTACAAAAATATGTCAGTAATGGGCTCATTCATATAGTACTTACTGGTCCTAACACATACCTCATTTACCAGAACAGTTGGCCTGATGGGTGTGGAATGATCTAACAAAGATTCAGTTCCAGTTCCAGTTTGGAAACTGAAAATGTGGGATTTTCTCTTATACAATATCATGTATGTTTTGAACCCATGACCAACATATGGTGTTTTTTCTCACACAGGCAGAATATATGCATCTAAGAGTCCAGGGGTAGAAATGAGATTGGTTCCTCTTATATTACACTTAATAACCCAGTCACAGAAATTTTGTTTATCATCCCAACAACATTGGGCTCTGGTAGTTTAGGAGGTCTTAGTTGCTAAAGGAACACAATAATGGTTCCACTAAAGTGAAAGCTAAGACTGTTTAGTGTTCCTTATGCTACTAAACCAAAAGGAAAACAATCCATGCTGCTGTATTGGTTGGGGTGACTGATCCTGATTACTAAGGAGGATTTGGGTTGCTGCAACACAATGGGAGCAAGAAGGAATAATTCTGGAACCTAGAGCATTCTCTAAGATGCCTTTTAGTACTTCTGTGTCCAGTAACAAATGTTAATGGAAAAGTACTACCCAATAAAGTTTCACTGAGGAGGCATACCCTTCAGAAATAAAGATTTGGGTCACTGCACCAGGTAAAGAACACCAAAAAGCTGAGAAATTTGCTGAGAGTAAAGGGAGAATAGAAAGGGTAATTGAAAAAGGAAGTTATAACTATCCTCATACCCTTTGACCAGTTAGAAAATGAGTGCTGCAGCAAATACACATCTCTTCTTCCCTGCTTGTATGCAAGTGTGTGTGTGTGTGTGTGTGTGTGTGCGCACGCGCGCGCACGCATATTTCTTTCTTCCTCCCTCCTCCTTTTCCTTAATATTTTATATAGAGTTCATTGTTGGTGATTACTTTAAAGTTATCCTTTAGATTACATATTACTCAAATGGGACTGTGACTAAAAGAGATAACATGACTTCACCTAGAGTTGGAGGCAGTGACCATGGGAACTTTGTGTCCTTCCCTTTTGAAAAGATTGTGAGAACATCTTTATATATATGAAAATTAGCTCCATCTTCCAAGGTGAAAGCATGAAGTGGACATAATTTGTTATATGCCAGTTATTTACCTATTATTTTTCAGTTCCAAATCCACCCTTTAATACTCTGTTCTATAATGTTGCAAACTACATTTCCCAGATGTCTCTTCTATCTGGCTTCCTGTTAGGTTCTGCCAGTAACTAAAGGGAAATTGGAAGGCGGGAAGAAGAGGGGAGAAGAGACTGCTTTTCTGCTTTCTGTGTTTGTTTGCTCCAGCTTCCAATTCTTTTTTTGTTTGTTTGTTTTTTGTTTTGACACTCCTAGAACCAACCTCTCCATGCCTCTCAGAGGTACCATCCACAGACAGGCAATGCTTCCTCCTCAGAGAAATAAATTCAGTGCTACAGAGTCCCTCTCTAAACTCCTAGGTTCTGGTAATTCCAACCCATCCCTTTTGTTCCCCTAATCCCAGCAGTGATAGCAGCTTCCTACAAGTATAATCTCTGGGTTACCTCAGTGTTCCCTTTTTGCACTTTTAGTCCTCCACAGCTGGTAATAATTTTCATATAGTAAATCCTTCTGTTGAAATAGTGTAGTCCAGATTTCTAAATGAATCTAAATGACCCAGTCACATAGAGATATGCCCTTGTAGCAGCAGAGTTAAATAAGATCCCAAAAGTCACGAGACAAGGCAATGGCTAAATTGCCTTAATTAATACCTACAATGTTTTAAATCAGTTTGGTTTTGTTTTGAGGATAAAGAGTAAAAGAACCAAAGAAGACCTGTGTACTCAAAGATAAATAATTAAACACCTAGCTGTAAAAGAGTTAACAACAAATTTGTGCCCTTTATAAATGGAGATCTTGGTATAAGGTCTATTTAGTAACCATCAAAATAATTTAATCCCACTTGGCAAAAGCTAGAAAACATTGATGACTCCTCCCTTCCCCAATTAACTATGTCCTGATTCTTTCCAAACTAAAATCCTACATTCTAATTGGACCCGTAATATACTCTATGTGTGTATAAATATGCACTGATCTACAAATTAGTATCTCTGCTTTCCTCAAATCACTGACCTGCATCCTAAAACTGTGATTTTCAAATCTTGTGGCACAGAATATTTTAAAGGAGAATTCATTAATTCATTCTTTCAACAAATATCTATTGCATGTCTACTATGTTTTAGTGGACTGTGCTAAGGAATAAGCATATAGAAGGAGGAAAAATTGGCATGTTCCCTGCCCTCAAAAGCTTACAGTCTATTGAGGAGACAGACATCAATCAAAAGATCACACATATAATTTGAAAATTCAAAAGTGATAAGTGTGAAGGTATAAAGTATATGAGGATCTATAACAGAGATCTGGACAAGGTGGGGAGAGGTAAAGCAGAAAAACAAACCAAAAAAAATTTTTTTTCAATATTTTTATCCTAAGAAGCATGGGAAGTCATTAAACTGTTTTGATTTTGGAGGATCTTAAGTGATAAAATGGGCATTTGGCTTGCCAAAGAGGATAAGTTCTGTAAAATTTGTACATGTAGGGATGCAAAATGTAAGGGAAGAACACTAGATCAGAAGACAATTCAGGGATTTAGGGATTATTATTATTATTTAATTGTTTATAAATATTTGAATGACAATTTTAAAGGCTGTTTATGGTACTTCCTAATTTTGTATACAATAAAGTTCTAATCAATAAATTTTGTCTATAATAGAGTTATCTCTGAAATATATACATATATAATAACTTTATTTTATAGGTGATTAGTCACAAAGGTGATAAGAATATATTACAGTTATTTTTTCCCCTTCCTTCAACTAGATCAAACTCAGCTCTGTCAGAGCTGTCCCTAGGTAGATTCTAAATATAAGTGCAGCAGTGGGCAGCTGCTTCTCTCCAGCCACATCCATTCCTTACAAAATGCTGAGATGGTGCTTTTTTGCTTTAGTTATTGTTTTCTTCTAATTATGCTCAACTTGAATGGTTATAGGAGCTAAAAATATAGCCGTGGAAAGCAACTATGTATAAGAGCATTTAGTAAAGGCCCTGAATGGATGCCTCTCCTAGAAATCACTTTTTAAAAATACCTTGAAGCCCCATATGGAAAAATTCCCAATAGGTTCTAAAGATACCGTTATAAAAAGGATAGCCAGATTGCTGCCTAACACAATCTATGGGGTTGACAGTTAATCCAGTGTAATCATAGAATCATAGATTCATATGTTTAAGGAAACACAGAACCTTAGAACTTTAGAACTGTAAAATAAAACACATTTTAAAAAAAGATTGAAGAAGTTAAAAGTGATCTTAAGACCCATATGCTTCAACTATCTACTCCATATTTGAACTTGATACATCTGAGCCCCTAGGTAGCTGCTAACATTCTGTTTAAATGCATAGAGTTATGGGGGCTTGCTATCTTCCTAGGCAGCCTGCTTCATAGTTAGGCAGCTCTGAATATGGAATGATTATCTGAAAGCAGAGATGGAATCTGACTTCTGGTTGTGCCTACACATTGGTCTTACTTCTATTAACAGGGCTATAAGTGTTCAAGGAAAAACAACAACAAAAATCCAAGATCCTTTGGATTAATTTTATTTCCTTCACCCACGGACATAGCAACACTAGGATCCAATCAAGAACATCTGTAATGTTATGTGACCAGGGTCTTAGTTTCCTTCTGATGTCTCCCAATCATTTTTCTGTATAAGAAATCTGAGTTAACCCCGTTTCCTTCTTCTCCTTACTTCTATGCATGATAAGGGAAATTTGTTGAGTGCATTCAGTGTTCTATTCCCTATTTAAGGACTTTGTGGATGTAACTCATTTCTCACAATAACACTATGAGATAAATTGTCATTATCCTCATTGGAGAGGAGAAAGGTGAGGAACAGAAAAAGTATGTACTATGTACTGGTTTCTCAATAATGAGTGGTATGGCTGTAATTCAAATTCAGAACATCTGGATCCATAGTATATGCTCCTTACCACTGTGTTAGACTAGAATATGAAAAAAGAACACTAAAAAATCTTGTAAAAAAGAATGTTGAATTCCCTGGTTTAGCAAAGATAAAGATTTACCTAACAATGGACAAATGCTATCAAATGTACAATGTGATCTTGGGCAAAGTATTGCCTTCTCTGGGCCTTAGTTTCCTCAGCAGTAAGTGGAGCAAAGCCTTTAAATGTTTTCCAAGTCTCCTTCTAGTCTGAAATGCAAAGAGCTCTACCAATATTGGTTTGGATCAGAGTTTAACTACAAAGATTTCCTGAACCCCAAATATGTGTCAAGCTTAATAACTTCCTAGGAACACATGAGGAGACACAATTGAAATCAAACAAATAGAAAACAAAGTGATAGAGGCAATAATAAAAGTGTGTACACAGAAAAGCAGTCAACTCTATCTTGGGGAGGGATGGGAGCCAAGGGAGACTCTAGAGTTGACACCTGACCAAGGTTTTGAAAGGCAGCAAAGAGTTCACTAGGTAAGATAAGTGGTAAAATGTCCTCCAGAGACATATTGATGACATATTAAGGAGGTAGAAACGTATGTTCAGGACCTGGCAAGCAGTTCACTATGACTGAAGAGTAAAGTATAAGACAAGCAGTAGGGAATAAGACTGGAGAGATGGGTAGGGATCAATGACAGGGCTGTGGTGTCTGGCTAAAGAATTAAAACTGGGCTTTACAGAATGACAGGGTAAAAAAACATGAATTTGCTTTTCTATTTTTTTTTTAATATAAGCATGATCAGTTGTAGAGACATTATTTTGGAATCATTACTCATCAGAAATGATGTCCCTGAGACAGAAATTGCTTTCAATGCAATAAAAAATTTTAACTTTTTTCCCCTTCATATTCACATGGAAGGCCAGTATATTCTAATGCTTAAAAAAAAAAAAAAACCTTACAGTTCCACTTATGTTGTCATCTAGATAAATTGTCCCAATTATGGGTGAAAAATGGTGCAAACAGCAACCTCCTAGAGGGCTGAGGAGAAGAGGTTGAGAATGGTCTGTTCTGTTAGGCTCTAACTTGGCGGCTGCTTCCAGGTTTATAGATATTCAAAAGGAAATAAGGACAAGGAGGTTCTAGGGGAGCTACTCAGCATGTTCAGAGATATTGGTAAGAGCTCACTGACAGCTCAGGCATCCCACAGGGGACATCTGGACCTTGCTTATTTTTCAGAGTCAAACAAGATTATTGTGCAACTCAACAAAGCAAAATTATGGCAAAAACTTATCCAAAGTTTCTGTCAGGTAAAGAAATAATAGAAATGTAGGAAATTCAAGTTAATTTCATAAATTCATTCATTTGTTCATTCACCCATTCATTCAACAAGGAAATGTTAATTGAGAAATAAGTATATTAGAACTTAGGTACTGGTCATGGTTCAGGCATTTACTAGCTGTAAATTCCTGGGAAAATTAATCTCTTATGCCCCAGTTTGCTTTTATTATTTCAACTATACTAAGAGAAGTGATAATAATAATAATGATGATGATGATAATACCTATATTTTTAGGGGTAGGAAATAAGGGGGTTGATTGAAGAGATATCTAGGGATAGAAGCAACCAGAATCAAACTTGATAATCATATAAATGAGGAATGAAGAAGAGGAGAAGCCTAGAAAGGTCCCCAGGGTTCTGATCTAAGACTAGTTATAGAACCAGAGAACACAGTAAGGAAAGACTAAAGAAATTTTATTAGGACTCTGTTATGTGCAAGGCATGCCAAAAGAGAAGCCAATACTCTCAGAGCTGAGACAAGAGTCTTCTACTTGGGTTATTTAGGAGAGACATACAACAACATGATAATTGGAAAAATGAATTTCGGGAGGCTATAGGAATTCACCAAGAAGGAGCTCAGGGAAGGTTGGTGAAATCACAGCAGGCATAGAGGATTAACAGGCTGAAGATCAAGTCTAACCTCATCAAATCCAGCTTCTACTGCAATTTCTAAGATGTGGAAATTAAGGTCTAAAATGGGAAAATAACTTATCCAGGGTCACATAATAAATTAGGGGCAGGCCCAGGACTAGGGATATAGCTCTTTTACTGCTACACTGGTCTCTGTGCTCCCACAGAGACCTGAATAGGGGAGTTCTCTGGCACATTCCAGCCTATCTGCTGTAAAACGGGGCCTTGGCTAGTATGGTTTTTCTTTGGTTTGTTTTGTTGTTGTTTTACTTAAAAAATAAAATCTCTTTGAGACTCAGTTTTCTCATCTGCCTATCACATCTCTTCTTGGAGACTCATAATGCACATTAGGTTCTGAAAAGACTTGAAGAAAAAAACCCAAAAAACAAAACAAAACAACTGTAGAGGTGCGTGGCTGGTTCAATCAGTAGAGCATGTGACTCTTGATCTCAGAGTTGTGAGTTCAAGACCCACACTGGGTGTAGAGATTACTTAAAAATAAAATCTTTAAAAAATAAAATGAAAAACTATTTAATACTGCTTAAAAAACCATTTTCCCATTAATTTCTACTATCTTATCACATCTATCTATACTTCCATGAAACACTATTTGAGACAATTGAGAAACAAGATAGAGAGATGCAAAGCTCATAACCTGGTCTAGCGGCAGAAGGTAAAACAAGTAGGAGTATGTAATGCCTAAACTGTGTCTGGGACAGTGAGTAAAAGTTATTCTGAAGGAGGAGATGGGAAATGGGGAAGGCCTTTTGGGCAGAAGAAACATAGAAAAGTGCCACAGCATGGTATCTGCAGTATATTATAGTGGGCAGTGAGGATAAGGAAGTAGAGGAAGATGAAGATAAAGGGGTAACTAGACTCTATATCAGGAGGGGCTTATGCCATAATAAAGAATTCGGGAGGACTTATACCTCTGGCTTAGATAGAATAATTAGGGACTAAATTTATCCTACCACCTGAAACAACGAAAAACCAGATGAAATATATGAAAAAATAATTTTTAAGACATTGGCCATCAGGCAATGAAGGACAGTGATGGATGGCTATAAGATGGAAAACTAATGTGGTGGGCCATAAGATTACTCCAGCTTATGCCTTGAGAGTTTCCAGGACCCGACACAGGGAGGGAAACCCAAGTAGAGTCTGGCAAACTCTCTGCATTAAGGAGATGAAGCCGATAGTCTGAAAAGACTAAGAGTTTGCAGGTTAGAGAGCTAGAGTTTGCAGGTCAGAGGGCTAGAGAGGACAGAGCTGGAAAGAGAAAACACTCTGGAGATCTGTCAAGGGTTCCCCTTGAATATTCAGCAGAATAATGATTGGTACATGTATGTGAGAAAACTAAGACTGGGGAAAGAAGCATCTGAGAGGTTTAGAGGGAACAGTGCCTGATAATCACAAGAGGCCAAGAGCAGTGCCTATACCTACCAGATAAACTGGAAAACCTCATAATTCACAGGGGATTTGAGTAGAATACTCACATAGGATTTGCCTCAGTAGTGGGGAATAATTAACCCTAGGCCAAACACAACTCTGAAACCACCTAATGAATTTAAAAGCAAGACTTGAAAGGACAAAACCATTTCTAAAGAAATCAGAGAGGGAGACAAACCATGTGAGACTCTGGACTCTGGGAAACAAACTGAGGGTTACAGAAGGGATGGGGTAACTGGATGATGGGTATTAAGGAGGGCATGTGTTGTGATGAACACTGGATGTTATATGCAACTAATGAATCACTGAACACTACATCAAAAACTAATGATATATTATATGTTGGCTAACTGAACATAATAAAAAAAAAACAACATCCTAGAAGAAAGAACATTTATAAGAATATAGACATTTAACCCAACAGGTTAAAACATTTAACCCAACAGGTTAAAATTATGCCATCTAATAAATGTCTGACATCTAGTAAAAAACATCAGGAATGCAAGGAATTAGGAAAATTCTTCCCGAGGGGAAAAGTCATATCAAAATGGGCCCAGAACTGATACAGATGTTAACATTAGCTGAAAAAGAGATTAAAATAGTTATAACTGTATTCTATGTGTTCCAAAAATCAAGAAGGGACATGAATGATATAAAAAAGACCCAAACTGAACTTCTATGGATAAAAACTACAATACCCGAGATTAAAATGCATTAGGTGCAAATAATGGCAAATTAGACACTGGAGATGAAAAGATTAGTGAATCTGAAGACACAGCAATAAAAATATCCAAAAAGAAACACATAGAAAGACTCCCTCCTGTCCCAATTCCTAAATTAACAAAGCATCTGTGAGCTGAAGGGCAATTTCAATAATCCTAATATACAGAAATTGGGACTCCTGAAACGTGGGATGAAAATAAAAAATGTCTAAGGTCACAATGGGTGAAATTTTCCAGATTTGATGGAAACTATAAACCTGTTGATATGAGAAACTCAATGAGCCCCCCCCCGTAAAAGAAACATAAAGAAAACTATATCAGGCACATCAAAATAAAATTTGTCAAAGCCAGTGATAAAGAGAAAATCTTGAAAGCTGCCAGAGGAAGAAACCTTATGTGCAGAGAAACAAAAGGAAGGATGAAAATAGTTTTCTCCTTGGAAACTATGTAAGTGAGAAGATGATAGATCAACATCTTTGAAATACTGAAAGAAAAAAAAAACTTACAAGCTAGAATTCTTCTCTACCAAAAATATCTTCCAAAACTAGCAAAACTAAGGTTTTTCAGACATAAAAAGCTGGAAGAATCCATTACTAGCAGACCCACACTCTAAGATATGTTAAAGGAAGTTCTTCAGGTAGAAGGAAAATGATAGCAGAGAGAAATCTATCTACCACAAAAAAAAAAGAGAGAGAGAGAGAGAGAGAGAATCAAAGTGGTACTTACATGGATAAATATTTAAGGATGTGTCTTATTACTTAAATAACTTTAAAAGATAATTCACTGTTTACACAAAATAATAATGTAGTATGGGATTTATAAGACATATAAAAGTAAAAGGTATGTCAGCAATAGCACAAACACTGGAAGGGAAGAAGCAGAAATATACTATCGTAAATTTCTGATGCATATATGAAGTAGGTAATCTGTGATAATTAAAGATATATACCACAAACCCTAAATCAACTAGAAAAATAGCACAATTGAGTTAAAGTTAATAAATCAACAAAGGAGAAAAAAGGAAGCCAAAAGAAAAAAAAAAAGAAATCTCAACAAATACTCCAAAATACTGCAAAAGAGAACAGTAAAAGAGAAGGAATAAAGAACAGATGGGACAAACAGAAAACAAAGAGCAAAATTATAGATTAAACTTAACTTTATCAATAATCATGTTAAATTCCATATATGAGTGAAATCATATGTATTTGTCTCTCTCTGACTGATTCATTTCACTTAGCATAATACACTCTAGCTCCATCCATGTGGTTGCAAATGGCAAGAGTTTATTCTTTTTTATGGCTGAGTAATCACTCATTTGTGGAGTTTAAGAAACAAAACAAATAATCACGGGGGAAAAAAGAGAGAGGCAAACCAAGAAACACACTCTTAACTATAGAAAACAAACTGATGGTTATCAGAGGGGAGGTCAGTGGGGGGAGGGGTTAAATAGACGATGGGGATTAAGGAGTGCACTTGTTGTGATAAGTACCAGGTATTTATGGAAGTGTTGAATCACTAAATTGTACACCTGAAACTAATATTATACTGTATGTTAAGTAACTGGAATTTAAATAAAAACTTAAAAAATAATCATGTTAAATGTAAGCAGTCTAAACACTGTAATTAAAAAAGTAGAGGGTGCGTGGGTGGCTCAGTCAGTTAAGCATCTGCCTTCGGCTCAGGTCATGATCCCAGAGTCCCAAGGATAGAGTTCTGCATCTGGCTCCCTGCTCAGTGGGGAGTCTGCTTCTCTCTCTAACCCTCCCCCATCTCGTGCTTTCTCTCTCTCACATAAATAAATAAAATATTTTTAAAAAGTAGAGATTGACAGATTGGATAACAAAGCAAGATCCAGCTATATGCTACCTTCAGAAATGTAGTTCAAACATAGAGACACATATAGATTAAAAGCAAAAGTTTGGAAAAAGGATATACCATTTCAACACTAATAAAGAAATAAAGAAATAAAAAAAAAGCTGGAGTGGTTATATTAATATTAGACACAGTAGACTTCAGAGCAAAGACTATCAGGAATAAAGAGGGTAATTTCATAAAAATAAAGGTGTCAATTCGTTAAGAGGACATAACAATGCTAATTGTTTTTGCATCTAATACCAGAGCATCAAAATACATGAAGCCAAAGCTGATGAAGTTGAACAAACCCACAATTAACAGTCATAGATTTCAACAGTCCTCTCTCAGTAATTGATAGAATACATACATAGAAAATCAGGAAGGATATAGAAGACTTGTACAGCACTATCAACCAACTTGACCTAATTGGCATTTATTAAATACTTCACTCATATATAACAGCAGAATATATATTTTTCTGAAGTGCATGTAGAACATTTACAATGATAGACCACATTCTGGGGCCATAAAACAACTGTTTTACATATATATCTGACAGAATCTACAGAAAAGCTACAAGAACTACTAAGTGAGTTTAACAAGGTTGCAGCATAAAATATAACCATTTTAAAAGATAAAAATGCAGCCTTATTCAGGGATCTTAATGTGGTTCCATGAACACACCAGACTTTTCATATGTCTAGGTTTTCTTATGCTGAGACTCCACCTAGAATGTTCTTACTTTCCCTTCTGTCATGATGTCCCCTTCCCACAACACCCTTAAGATAGTCTGATAAAAAGCCTGTTTATTTTTCAAGATTTAACTCAAATACCACTTTCACCATAAAACCTTTTTTGACCTACTCTCTCACTCCTCTGTCACAGGAGATAAAATTTGTATATCTTCTGAACACTGTCTACACATACCTAAAATAGAATGCATCTTTATCATTGTGAAAGACTCATCTATGAGCTACTTGAGGACAGGGATTTTTCTCATTCATTCCATAAAATATAGATTGGATAAATAAATATCTTCTCACTATGGTAACTAACAACTGATGCCTAACTGTGCATGTTTCTGCCTCCCTCACCAAATTCGGGGCTCCTTGTGGGTGAGGGTTGTGTCTAACTTCTTTCTTATCCTCATTATCTAATACAATGCCTGGCATATGGAAGATCCCTTATGTATATGTGCTGATAATGCCTATGTGAACAGTGTGGGAAGGATCTAAGGTTCCCCACTTCTGGAAGAGAGTATTTCAAAGACCATGGGATAGGGATAAGGCTGATAACAAATAAAAGCATGAAAGACAAGTCTCTCCTAAAACAGCAGGAAGATTGCCTTGAGCAATCTCTCTTTATAGGCAAATGTTCTGCCTTTGCTTCCAACCTGTTGGTCAATACTGAGAGCCCATGGCTGGGACAAATGAGGCTGCATTATCTTTTCCTAGCCAAGTTAAGATATCTCTAGTATCCCCATAAAGTGTGAGATAAGAGAAAGGGGAATTCAATTTAGAAGACTTTCGTAAGTCTTCACTGAGGTACTCCCAGGCAATAGGACTGGGCAGGTAGAGGGAGGAG
The DNA here is from genome assembly GCF_003265705.2 of Callorhinus ursinus. Lineage (NCBI taxonomy): Eukaryota > Metazoa > Chordata > Mammalia > Carnivora > Otariidae > Callorhinus > Callorhinus ursinus. The sequence goes on along the minus strand of NW_027397071.1, from coordinate 63,274,257 downwards.
GCCTGCCAGCATCAATATCTTATTACTGCTGGCTCCCCTGGCCTGAGAGGTCAGCACAGAAATGAGTGTCCCAGGGGAAATTTAGCTTTAAAGCAGTGATTCTGCCTTTCAGCATGTTGATAGACTAACTCTGTTCACCCCCCCAACCACCACAATATAACAGATGGGGCCACTTACTTAGCCTAAGAAATTTAACAGCTGTGGAAGGGACCTTTTAGAGATCATCTGGTCCAATCCTCTCTTTGGCAGATGAGGGGGCAGAGGCCAGAGAGCAGAGATTCAGAGGCAGAGGCAGAGGTAGAAATGAAAGCGGAGGCAGAGGCAGGGTTCTGGTCTCCACTTTCTCTTGACACAGATTCTGCAAATCCTTTGGATTTCAACAATGCCTACAGGGTAAAGTCTGAATGTATGGGCATGTCCTTCAAGGTTCTTCTGTCCTGATCCTAACAAAACTTTCCACTCTCATGTCTGCTTATTCCCCACCTGTCTTCCAGCCACAGTGTACATTCACTCACAGTTCCTGGAACATCCCAAGTACCCGCTACAACTTTGCTTGTGTCATTTTCACATTTGCCTAAAATGACATTTCCTTTTTTTGCTATCTGGGATATTCTTACTCACCTTTCAAAATCTAGTTCAGATGTTGCTTCTTCAAAAACTTCCTGGATATTCCAAGGCAGAACTCTCCCTGTACCATGCTTATAGCACTTTTTATGTGTATCAGTTATGCTTTATAATGTAGCCTAAGTATTTGCTATGGTCATATATATCAACACATGCATGTCCACATGCATATGTTGTTTGGAGGAATTGTCTCCATTTAAAATTACCAAGAGTACATAAAAGGCAAATACCTTATTTATGCAGCTATTTATGAGGACCCACATTTGGTAATGTAGTAAGTGCCCAGGATGATATTACTGCCTCAAGAACCTGCATGTCTTACTCAAGTCATAATCACTTATTTATACCAGAAACACTACAATATATGGCTTATTTATGATGCTAAAGACACTTTTTATGAAATCATAAATCAAATTGTATTTATAACATACAATTTATATATATTAATTAAGATATTAATAGACAGTGCTGTATTTGCTACAGAAACTCTCAGTAGATTAGTTCTTAGTACTGGATAGATTTCACATGCATAAGTAGGTCAGGTACATATATGTAATTCCAACGTTTATATAATCCATGTTCTGTAGTATTATCAGATGAAAAGAGCACATGCAACTAAGGGGCCTTTGTCTTAATATAAAAAGTTAAAAAAAAATACAAATTTTCAAACATAATTTGGGCCAAAATCATGAGGCTTGTTCACTTGGCTGCTTCACTGGCTCTCCATATAAACCTACATTTCAAAATACTAAGCCTACCACATTAGGCCTCTCCTATAATGGCTGCTATGCACTTTCTCCTTCTCCATTACTCCTGCTCTGATGAAACATGCACCACATAGACTTACTACGCCTCTATACATGCTCTTCTTCCTCCACTCTTCACCTGGCTAAAACTAACGTATCCTTCAAACTTTAGTTCCACTTTCACCTCATCTGATGCCACTAGCTTGGGCTGGTGCTCCTTTTGGCTCCTACAAGTCCTGGGCTTCTCTCTGCTACAGCACAAATCATACTATGTGGTCACTGTTTACATTTAAGTCTCTCTTATTACACTAAAGACCTTGAAAGCAGAGATCCAGTTGGTCAATTTACAGATATTTGTTAAATGTTTACTAAGGAAGCTGGGCATTATTCTAAATGCTGGGGATATAGCAATGAACAAAACAAAGGCTCTCCTTCCAAGGAGTTTACATTTCAGCAAGAGAAAACAGTCTTAAATGAGTACACAAAAATTAAATGAGATAAATTCAGCTACTGATATAGGCTTTGAAGGAAATTAAATGACATCGTGTGATAGTGACTAGATGGTGCATTTTAACTACAATGATCAGGAAAATTCTCCCTGCAGAGAGGACCCTGGCTAAGAGCTGAATGATGAAAATTCCCCTATGGGAAGAGTTCCAAGTCTTGGAGAAGTGAATGAACTCACTGTGTTTGTATAAGAAGGTCACAGTAGCTAGATTTTAGTGACTGAGTGAAGAGAAAGAGGTAGGATAAATAGGCAGAGGCCAGGTCCTGTAGGGCCTTACTGATCACGATAAAACCTTAGATGTTATTCTAGTTAGAAGGGAAGCCATTGAAAGGTATTAACCAGGGAATGGCATGATCTGGCTGCTTTGTGGAAAGTGGACTCTACAGGGCAAGAAGAAAGGAGATCAGTGAGGGGCTGTTTCAATAGTCCAAGCAAGATGTGATAGTGACTGACTTGGACTAGAGTTATGGCAGAAGAAATGGAGGAAAGTGACTGGACTAGGACATTTAGTAGAGACAGAGTTGGCAAAACTCACTAATAGATTGGATGTGAGGTGTGAAAGGAAGACAGAAATTAATGATGGCCCTTGGGTTTTTACCTGTGGCCATACACTATGATGGAAAAGACTTGAGTTAAAGAGTAGAATGTATTTGTTTTGACATACCTATTAGACATCTGGATAGAGATGTGGTGTAGGCAGTCTGATTATACTAGTCTAGAGTTTAGGAGAAGTTAAAGTTGAAAATACAGATATGGAATTCATTAATGCATAACTGACATTTAAAGCTATGGGAACAGATTGGATTACTGGGAGAAGCAGTATAACGGAGAAGAGAAAAGAAGAGAAGGCAGAGAGGCAAGGGTACTTCAATATTCAAACTATAGTAGAGAAGGAGCCATCAAAGGATTCTGAGAAAGAATGGCCACTAAAGAGGATAATTAAGAAGAGAAGGAGGAGGAGGACCAAGGAAGTGTGGTGTCTTGAAATCCTAGAGAAGAAAGTATTTTAAGAAGGAAGATAAGAGTTAATGGTGTGAAATGCTGCTGGGAGACCTAGGAACATGAAGCCAGAGAAATGACCATTGGAATTGGCAGGATGCTGGTCTAGGATGATCTTGATAAAGGCCATTTCAGAGGACCATTGGGGATAGAAGCTCAACCTGAATGGGCTAAGACTGATGCATAGTGAGGGAGAGGGAAGAATGAGTATAGACAATTCATTGGAGAAGGTTTGTTATACAGCAGGGCAGAGAAATGGGATGTAGTCAGAGGGAAATGTGAGGTCAAGGGAGGAGTGCTTGAACACACTCTTCCCCCCCTCTCTCTTCCTATCTAAAGGCAGAAAATATCATGGCTTATTTGCTTGAATATAGGAAAATCGAGGAAGTGATAAATATAAGATATAGATAAAAAGGAATAATTATAGGGATCAGATAGGGTCTAGAATACAGGAGGTTAACTTCAGACAGGAGCAAGGGTATGTTTCCATTCTGACAGAAGTAAAGTCAATGTATGGATACATATGCAAGTAGGTTGGTGAATTTTGATATCTCATCATATGGCTACTGTTTTCTCTATTAAGAATGAGATGAGGGCACCTGGGTGGCTCAGATGGTTAAGCGTCTGCCTTCGGCTCAGGTCATGATCCCAGGGTCCTGGGATCGAGTCCCGCATCGGGCTCCTTGCTCGGCAGGGAGTCTGCTTCTCCCTCTCCCTCTGCCTCTCCCCCTGCTTGTTCTCTCTCTGTTTCTCTCACAAATGAATAAATAAAATCTTCAAAAAAAAAAAAAAGAATGAGATGAAGTCATCAGCTAAGATGACCTACTTGACTCCATTACCCAGTATTTAGAACAGTGGCTAGCATAAAAAAAAGGACTGTGTTTGCTGAGTGAGCCAGTAAATCAAACAGAATTGCACATGATCTGGCCCCATGAGTTGATACATCTTCTTAACTCAAAAGGAAGAGTTTTTAGTCTTAAATAGGTCTTGGGTCTACCACTTGCCAGCTTTAAGACCCTGACCAAAATATGTAAACTCTCCAAGCCTGAGGTTTCTCAATCATAAATTGGGGATTAAATGCCTATTTCACAGGCATATTATAATAATCAATCAGACAGTACACATAAAACACTTGGCACAAAGCCTGGCACATAGCGACTGCATAATAAATAGATATTGCCACCCATAATGGATATTGCCATAATCGTTGCTACTCCAAATAATACTGGTCACTACCAAAATCTTCCATTTGTTTCTTCAGATTGCAGATGAATGCAAAGTAAAAGACTCTGTCTTAAGAACCCTTTATAGTAGGCTTCTCTTTGAAATGGTAGTTTGGGTGCTTTGGGTGATCCAAAGAGAGAAGAAATCCTTTAGGTTGGATAGTCAGAGAAAGCTTAAAGCCACCAGCTTGAAGGTTGAAGCCAAACTATTTCATGTTTATCTGCATTTTAAAAAGTGTAATTGCTTCAGTTATTCCTTCCTACCTTCACAAGAGTTCGTGCGACATTTTTCTCCCAATTTCATAAATGAAGAAATAGGTATTTAGAGAAGTTAAAAGACTAGTTCAAGAGCTCAGTTAATAAGAATGGGGCTGGGACATCTGCATTCAAATGCTCTGTTGTCTCTATTACTTTCATTTTCTGAAACATGCCTTGGAAAGAGCCAAAGAGAATGAAATTGGCAACAGAAATGAGGGGCTCATCCAAGCTACAATCTGCCCACCTGACCTTACATGGTATAGTGGGGGCTGGTGGATATTTCCCTAAATCTCTTCTCTGCCTCTTCTTGAGCATATGGTTAGACCACATTTCCTATGAACATTCTCACTGCAGTGAAGTCTAGCCATGTGACAAAGTTCTGACCAGTGGAATGCAAATGAAATTGATGTGTGCCATGCTGGGCTTAAGCCTTAAGGCAGTGGGCTTTATCTCTCTTTAATCCTCTTTTTCCTCTTTCCACTAGCTGGAACCTGAGGGGGCCTGACTTGACTCTGCAGGTGACAGCATTGCCCTAGATGAAGGTGAATTAGGGCATTGGAAGGAACATTTCTTCCTAAATAACTGTGGGGAACAGAGCTGGCTGCCAACCTAGACTGTTCAATTCATAACCAATTTGTGTGGGGAGTCTGGGTGGCTCAGTCGGTTAAGCACCTGCCTTTGATTCAGGTCATGATCCCAGGGTCCTGGGATGGAGCCCCTTGTCGGGCTCCCTGTTCAGCGGGAAGCCTGCTTCTCCCTCTCCTCCCTGCTTGTGCTCTCTCTTGCTATCTCAATCTCTATCTCTGTCTCTCTCTCAAATGAATAAATAAAATCTTAAAAAAAAAAAAGAACCAATTTGTGAAAGATGAATAAACATCATTCCTTAAGTCACTGGACTATATTAGGTTTCTTTGTTACAGCCTGTGTTCACAATTACTAAGATAGAGGGACACACACTTGAGAGGACAACTGCAGAAGAGAAGGCTGAGAGGGAACAAGCAGCTGCCTGAAGATCTTTCCATGGCTCTTCTGAAGTTGGCGGGGGGCGGGGGGGGGATGGGGCAGATAATCCCCACATTGCTCCAGAAGCAGAATCCAGACAGGCACATGACTGGGACCAGTTCACTTCCATAGAAATAGGAGTTTCCTTTCAGAGTTGTTCTATCATAGAGAGGGATGTCTTTAAAGATAATGAGTTCCCCATCAGTTTGGGTATGTGAGCAAGGACTGGAAGACTTACTGATGAAAATGCCATAGCCAGAGCTCAAGCTTTGCGGTGAGGTTGAACTAGATGACCTTTAAGGTCCCTTCCATCCCTGACAGTCTAGACTACATAAGAAAACAAATCTCATCCAATTAAGGGCCTCAGAAAAGCAAGCAATGACTCACTGATATAGAAGCCGGCTGTGCTTGGAGTTCAATTGCCCTAATCATCATCATCATCATCACAGAGAAGTTCTATTGGCTTTTTCCCCCTTTGATTAAAGTCCTCAGAAATACCTTCAGGCTCCCTTCCAAACAAATGGCCCATTACAGAAACTCAATTTTAATCTGATCTCTCCTTCGGTAATTACATTCTTGGTCAGGGGAACAGGACATTCACTTAATGAAGGGGATGCAGCTCAAAGGGTAAGCACTGCAAATGTACAGAAGTGAAAAGAATGCATTTGGCATGACGTGCCTCCATCAAAGCACATTAGAAAAATGCTGTGCAGTGTGGAAAAAGCTCCGGTTTGAAAGGCAGGAAGCCTAAGTCTTATCTTGCCCTTGACCCTAACTCACTTTCTCTTTATCACTAGGTCTCTGCACCCCATCCCACCCCAATGAATCCATATCCCACAGAGCAGCCTGAAAGACTACCAAAAAACCAACTGTGATCAAGAGTCTATGCTTTAATTCTTTCCCTGAACTCCCACTGTTTTGGGACAAAATCTAATATGATCTACAAGACCCTCAACCCCCTTGATCTGGACCCTGCATGCCTCTTTTCAGCATCAGCAGGGCCCATTCTTTCTGAGCCACGCTTGGCTTCTTTCAGTTTCTAGAAACAGACTCTCTTTCCTTAGTTTGTACATAGTGTTATTCTCTGTCAGGAATACTTCTCTGCCTTCCTGTTTCTTTAGTTAACTTCTTCTCATCCTTTGGAACTCAGCTTCTTTTCTATTTTATTTAAAAATCCCTTACACAGCACTTATGTGCCAAATACTAAGTGCCTTATAAATATTAACTAATTTCATACTCCTCAGAGCTCTAGAAGGTAGGTACTATTATTATTCCTATTTCACAGGTGAGGAAACTAAGACCCAGGAAAGTTATGTAACTTGCCCAAGGTCACAGTAAGTGGCAGGATTTCAACCCAGGCAGTCTGGCTAGAGTCCAGGTTATTAACCATTATGCTATGTTGAAGTATCACTTCACCAAAGAGACCTCCCTGACCAGGTGATCTCCCTTCTGTATTGTCTATTGGCACACATGTCACTCTATTGTGATTAAGTATGTTTTGCCCTCTTGCCTGCTAGACTGAGATTCCTAGGAAGACAGGAATCTAATTTTCCTATTCATTATTGTACCTCCAGTCCCCACCATACAGTGGAAACTCAGTAAATGGCTTTTTATTGGATTAATAAATACATGAATTTTCAGGTTTCAAAAATGCAAAATGAGGAAGTTAATCTTGGTCTATACTTTTCTATTGCTTTGAGTAAGAAAAAGTCCTGAATTCAGATGCTGCCCTTGTAACATACTATCATAATGCAAGTCATTTAAACTATTTGAAACTTTAGCCGTTCCCTTTGTAAAATAATTGGATTGGATTAGATAGCTTTAAAGACTCTTTTAGTTCTAAAATATTTCAGGTGTTTATAACCAATGCATACTTGGGGAGATTATGGAAAATTTTGGTTATATGTGCCTAGTATAATGTTGCCTATTTCTGGACTGGCACAAAATCTTTACTGTATATACCACTAAGAACAGAAAACAATTTTGAAGATTGGAAGCACAATTAGTTTTTCAGCTGGTGTGAAATGTAGGGAATTTAGGAGTAACAGAAGGCAGTCATAGAAGTGAAAAGAACACGAGACTGAGAGGCAAAAGCTCAGAGTGTGAGGCTCTGTCCCATACCAACTACATCATCTAGAACAAGTCAGTTGATTGATAAGCTCAGATTCTAAATTGGACTAAGTATATTCCTTATGGATTTTGCTTTCTCTCTCAAGTATTATGCTTCACTCTCTGGAGCTAGCAAATCTGCTTTCTTCAAGGAAGCTTCAGTGGCCTACAGTTCTTAGTCTTTTGTATTCTCCTCCCCTTTCTCATCCACCCTAGGAGAGTCCAAAGAGGAGCCAAAGTGTCAGAAGTTACAATGTGAACAATCAAACATGGTGCTCAAAGTGGCTAATATCAACTTGAAACTCTCACTTAACAAGTAGTTATTTAGCCCTCATTATAGATCAGATTCTAAGGAAGAACTAGGGCAAGCTCCCTAATTTTATTCTTTTGTGTTCTCACCCCTATAAAATGGGGCATCTGAATACAACTGCAAGAGGTTATGAATACTCAGGGGTTGGGCAGGATGATTCTAACCTTCTATTTGATTTGGTTCTTTGGTGGAAAGGTCCTCTCAGTGGCCATCTTTGAGGTGAGCTGTGCTTCCCATCATGGTAGGTGGCATCACGGTCTACCCAGGCTCCCAAACCAGAAACCAGTTCTCCTTGACTCCAACCCCAATCCTCTTTCCACACCCACTGGTTCCAAGTCCTGTCAATTATAACTCCTGAATATCTCTTTTAAACAATTCAACTCTCACTGTTGGGATAATTCCCTCATCTCTAGCCCAAATCGCTGTAACCAGTCTCCTCATTCATTTTCCCATACCAGTCTCTCTTGCCAGAGAGATGTCCTTAAATTTATGTTTGACAAAATCACTCCCTTGCTTAAATGCCATCAATGACTCTTCATTTCCCTCAGGATAAACCCAAGCCTCTGGTGTTTTATGTATAAGAACCCCCACTATATAGCTTCCACAGTCCTGGGTTGGAAATTTGGCTCTACAGTATGCTACTATTGCAACCTGGGGCATATAATCTAGCTTCTTTAATTCTCTGTTGCTTCATCTATAAAATGGGATAATCGCCTCTACCCTATAGGGTTAAAGATTACAATAAATACTGTGTTTAAGGTGCTTAGTATAATGTCTGGAATGCAACTGAAGCATAATCTATGGTATTTCTTTTTATTACCAAGGAACTCGGGGTGCCTGGGTGGCTCAGTTCGTTAAATGGCTGCCTTCAGCTCAGGTCATGATCTCAGGGTCCTGGGATCAAGCCCCGTATCAGGCTCCTTACTCAGTGGGGAGTCTGCTTCTCCCTCTTCCTCTGTTGCTCTTTTGCTTGCGTGCTCTGTCTCTCTCAAAAAATTAATAAAATCTTAAAAAACAAAACAAAACAAGGAACTCAAGACTTATGTAGAACATAGCAAGGGAAAGACAGACATGGTGACAATCATGGAAAAGATCAGGAAAAGTAGATGTGTAAACAGCATTCCATGCAAATTCTGAGGCAGAAGTCATAACCACTGATTGAGAATTAAGAAGAAAATTCTAGGAGGAGGTAGTATCTGATCTCAGCCTTGAATGGTCACCTGGGGTGATTACATTGGGCAGAATTGGTTAGCCTACTTTGACAGTTGGTTTTCTCTGTCCGTTTCTGAGGCCGTGTTCACTGAAAGTTGAAGTAATTAATGTGGAGTTTCTGTTCTCTAAGCTATGGTGATGCACTTGTTCTACCCATAAAACTAAGGGCTTATTTTCCAATATAATTGATCCCTTAACCTTCAAAGACTCAAACATTCTCTCTACCTTCAAAACAATAGAAAATTAAAAGAACAATTTCTCTTTACCTTCTAAATCTTGGCAACCTAAAATAGGACACTGAAAGAGAGAATATTAAGGTCTATTGGTTTCAAGTCTCAACAATGTGTAATTTTTCTCATCGGAATTTCAAGAACTCTTATTATTTAATCTGTTATTTATTCTGTTAAAGTACAGTCTTCCTTAAGAGCAAAGGGATTAATGTTTCAAATTCCAGCACGTTGACCTTTATTCTACATTAAAATGCTTATTTGAAACCACTCTGCCAGGGTTCCCATAAGCCATTTGGTATTGAACATTGACGGAAATATAAAGTTTAACTCCTACTCTAGCCAGAAAGCAGGATTTTAGAAATAAAAGTAGGCTTTTGTATTGTGCATGCATAGGTATATGGAAGATGCTTTTAGTTTATGCACAGACCAGTTGAGCAAAGGCTTGGTTGGATTAGGACCTGTCTTCTGTGTTCAGCCTTGACCCAAGTCCAGCATGGACTGAAGCAAGGTCACTTCCTGCTTACTTCCCTATCATAAAAGTATGTACTTTGTCCTACAGCATGAAAAAGGAGGAATAAAAAAAAAAAACACAGTAAATGAATCAATGAAGCATTGAAAATAAATTTGAAGATTTGATATGGGGAGAATTAGAAAAAGAAAAGAGGAGAATGTATATTTATTGACTACCTACTATGTATTAAGTCCTGTACTAGGAGCTTTTTATGTAGTTTTATCAGCAAACCACTCTTTGCTTCAGGTAGAAGTAACTCTCTCTCTCCCTGAACTCCAACAGCACCATACCAACGACTCTTTCACAGCATGGCCCTTCTCATCTGTCATCATAGTTACTCATGTGTGAGTCTTGCCTCCCACACTAGACTGGAGGCTTTCTTTAAAGGCAGATACAACTGATGCCTTAACTATTTCTCTTTCTCCTAAGAGCCAGGATCATATTTAGTACCTAGGACTATTGTTAAAATCTGTTGAAATAATCACTGGGAGTCACCTCAGTCCTGTCTGTTCAAAATCTGCCCATCAGTCCCATTAGTAATACAGCCCAAACAAGATCCATCACCTGGTTACCTACAGAGCTTTGGGAGCCAGATGTGGGCAGACATCCATCTCCCTAGCTTCCCCCTGGGACTTTGTCTTTTCACTGCATTTGATGAAATTCCAAAGTGTCTGAATAGTCTAATGAGTCACTTTTGCCATCATTTAAATTGTGTGCTCATTGGCACCAACTCAAGAGACTAACTTCTCATTTCCACAGTGTCTCAGGGGCTGGCCTCCATTTAATCTACCTCCCTCACTCAACACAGAACCCATACCTTTATGTGGGACCCTTCATATGAAATGATAGCTTTCTTGGCAGAACTCTTATTGTCCTGTGTCTGGGATTTTTTTTCACTTTCAATATAAGTTGAACAAATCCAAGTGGCAGGAAGCTCCTAGTGTTGGGTATATGACATTCCAAGAAATGGAGTCAGAAAACAGATAATTAAGAGATAAAGTCCTGACTGAGGGTGCCCTGTGGCACTACCCGTATAATGGGCATATGAAAGGGATGTGCTGGAGAGAGCACCAGACTGAGTGGACTAAATGAAATGAAATAACATAAAAAGTATCTCTCATAAAGCTGTCCCAGAGCAGGTGCCCCATGAATGAGTCATAGTCCCTAATGTGTCATCCCACACACTTACAGGAAACATCTCACCCATCTCAGATCCAGACTGGGCACTGGGGGTATAGTGTTGAATTGGAGCCAGTCCTGCCCACAATTAGTTCACAATCTAGCAGGGCAGAAGTGTGGCAAAGATAACATTGTGCATAAAGTGCTGGATTACAGGGAAGCACAAAACACCAAGGGAAACAAAGAGGGCCTAACTCTGCCTGAACAGCTAGCAAAGGCTTCAAGTGATGGGGATATTTGAGCTGGATCTTTAAGCATGAGTAGGAATTCTTAGAAAGGGAGAGATAGGCCATTTGTACAAAAGCCTGCAATATACAAATGGAGTTTACATTGTCCTTTAAGTGCATCGAGCAGTTTGGGATAGATGGAAGATAGCATGCCTGGTGGGACAGAGGAAGATAAGACTGGAAAGGGTCTGGGGCAAAGTGTTTGATGAGCAATGCTTTTCACTTTGCTGTCTCAATAAACTATTATGGGATTATTGGAGACATGGGAACGGGCATGGGTAGAGCCAAGACTTGAACCCAGGTCAAGACATGGGGAAACACACAGAGAAAGACAAGAAAGGAGATATATACCAAAAGGCACGTTTATGAGAAGATTGTGCTATGAGGCAGAAAATGAGCATCTGCTAAGAGTCTCCTATACACTATGCACTGTGCTAGGTATTTAACATAAGAGTATGTAGTTCTCGTAAAATTAGAAGAGAAACATGGAGCATTCCATTATTATCGTAATGGATAATCCAAACCCATAGCACTAGAAAATAGGCCTGTTCCCAGAGGAATTATCCCACAGAACTATTGTGGTTGCTGGTGCCATAGGCAGGAACTATTCCTGACCTGAGTCAAATTCCACTCTTCTCTCTGCTCCTTCAGCTGAAGCATTTGTCCCTAGTTCCAGTGCAACCCTCTGGAGTGAGGGATCCAAGAGCCCTTTAACTGAGTTGGAGAAAATTAATACGACAAAAAAGATGAGTATTTGAATATGAAATGCTTATGAAAATATGACTTGCTTGTGGTATCTTGGGGGTGTCCAGGAAACCTCCACAGAATGTCATTGCAGCAAGCTCAGTCTCTTCTTTACTCATCACGGGTTCATTACAGTGCACTTAGCAACGTTGAGCAATGTCCAGGAATTCTAATGAGAAGCTGGTTGCAGCAGAGGCAGAAGCTTCTCTAAAGGGCACCGAGAGTCTGAGAGTCTTGATGATCCAGAAAATAATGGCAGAACAGATACACTTTGAGGAGCCCTTTATTTTACAAAGTTGAAAGGGAGGCAGCTTCACAACACCAAGGCAACCCTCCAATTTAAAAAGGTTATAGGCTCCATCTCTCCCACAGAAGATGCTTTCCTGAGTTGCCTCACTTCACTGTCCATACCATATACTCTGGTTATCCCTACCTTTTCTGTATTCCATTTGCCACTCTCCGACTCCACGTCCTCTGGGAAGTTCTTGCCCCTTCTAGCGACCCAGGCATATCTGAATTGCTTACATTGAGAGACAGCGCAGAACACTAAGCTGGGAGCTAGGGCAATCAGACCTGCCATTTTTCTGAACCTCAGTTTCCCAGTTTGGAAGAATCTGGCCTCTAGGTCCCTTACAACTCAAAAAGTTGATTATTCTATCACTGTTTGAGATCTAATTTAAACCCTACATTCCAGCAAGCCATCTCTGATTACCTTCTCAACTCTCATCTTGTCTTCTCTATATTGTCCTTATTGTTGGGACCACAGATTTAGACAATATTAAATGTTAAAAGTCTTGTCTCAAATGTAATAAAAGATGCTGGAGGAAGTGTTCTTCCTTACTCTGTGCTAGCCCATCCTTCCTCCCTATCGTCATGTGCCCAGTCAGGGCTGAATTGACCTAAATAAATATTTTTAAAATGGAAGGGGAGGGAATACTGCCAACTATTTTTTCTGGGAGACTGACTGAAATGGCTTCCTGAACCCTAGATTAGTGGTTTTCTGAGCAGACTGGTGGAAAGGGCATTGCAGGCAGAAGAAATAGCACAAAGTACAAGATAAATGTTTTGGACCAAGAAGTAGTCTGTATAATATTATGGTTAACAGTACAGACTTTGGAACCAAAACTTCTTTGGCTGCCAATTCTAGCTTTACCACTTTAATAGCTTAATCCTCTCATGCCTCAGTTTCCCTTTTTGTAAAATGTTGGGGCTACTAATAGTACCTACCTAATAGAATGTTAGCAATAAAAGAGTTAGTATGTATAAAATAATTGGAAGTGTGCCTGGGACATTATAAATGTCCAATAAAGGTAAGCCATTATTATATCTGGATCATAAAGTCAGAGGTCAAGGATTAAGAAAACTGAAGCTGAGTGCACTGGTAGGAGCACAATCATGAAGGACTTTGCATAATCTGTAAAGGCGTTTAGTTTTTATCCACCAAGATAAATGGAGAATTGAGAATTTGAATGGAAAACTGAAGATCAGATTTGGGTCTAGAAGATCCCTCTAAGGCTTGTGGAAAATAGACTGGAGAGAGGTGAGGGCAGAAGTAGAGAGAAAAGTTACAATGTTGTTAAAATAATCCAGGAGGGACGTTTGCCAGCTTGGAACAGAGCTTCACATTTCCTCAGTGTAAATGCCTCCAAATGTTATCTCCAAACCTGTCCTGCATGGGAGTATGGAAGGTGGGCCAGGTTCTCACAGAGTGACCACTGTATGCCTTTTCTACCAGCAACCTATTTCATGTGCCCTCCCCAGGAAGGGCCAGCCTCCTGATATTTTCTATTCCTGCATGTTAGTCACTAACAAAATGCCCCTTCTTCCATGCCTTCTGAAGCTCTAGCTGCCCTGCCAGCCCACATGCAGCCCCATCCTACAGGGAGCCTTCCTGATTGCTTTGTCGTCCTTCCTTAGAGCTGCCTAATCATACATGACCAATACTTCAGGTAGCCCCCAAACGTATTACCCAAGTCAGAGCACTTTTGAGAATAAAAATGAATAGTATTAGTAATTACATTAAGTTGACAGACATAAACAGTGAGATGGGCAAGGTCACTCTACTCAGTGGTGTGGAGACACCCTACTTCTCATAGTGTTTCTGTTTCTACTATTTCCCTTCAACAGCACAATAGTCTCTAGTTTGTAAAAAATTTCTACCTCATTATTTCACTGATCTTAACACTAGCTGTGAGTCTAGGAGGGCAGGAACTATTTCTTTCACCAAAGTGCTTTCCTTAGGTCATCCAATTAGCCAGTGGCTAGCGAAGGACAGAAGGTCCTGTCCCACTCTGGGGCCTACTTTAGCCCTTCACTGTGTTGGTGTTTTATGGGAATTGATTTCATCCCCTCAGGTTGGCAGTGAAAAAAGGACTGTGGCACACATGCCCCAGCCCCCAATCTCTCCCCCATCTAAAGCTGAGGAAATGGTAGGGGATTAAAAAAGCTGAATTGAGTGGCTAATAAAGAAACTATCAGAATGTGGGAAAATATCAATTAATTAATACAATCAACATTCAAGAGATGACTACAAAGAGTTATCTAGATGGTAAGGTTTCGGGTGATTTTTAATTTCTTTCTTACCCTTTTCTATGTTAGCATGTAGTAGTTGTATAATTTTATAAGATGCTATTTTCATTTATTTTTTCTTTATAAAGAAAGAAACAACTGAGAGTTACCAGTGGAAGGTCCAATCTCAGGGGAAAAACAAAACAAAACAAAGCATAGACTTTTGAGCTAGACCTGGGTTGCTATCTTAATTCTACTCTATGACCTTGAGCAAGTCACATATACCTCTGAACCTCAGTTTCCTAATTGGTAGAACAGAAAGACCTCACAGAACTGTTGCAAAGATTCCATAGATTCAACAAGAGAGGTAAGGGCCTGGCTTGTGGCAGACTCCCAATAAACGTTCATTTCCTTCATGGGGGTGTTGTTGATGTAGCCTCCCCAGGCTTCTGACAAGCCTGGCTACCTCCTCTGCTTGAAGCTCTGGAGCCATCAAGGGATGCTGGTGACAGCTGCGCCCCTCAGCATGTGGGTGGGGCTGTCCAGAGACTCTGGGCACCTAATGTGGGGAGGCAATCCTGTCAGAATCGCTGGGGGTTAGTCATCCTGCCTTCAGGGTTTCTGACAGGATGTTTTGATAAAATAAATCTATTTTAAGTGACTGTAATGAAATACTAACCAGTTTCTGAAGGGCTTTTAAGATGTTTTTAAGAAGTTTCAGATCAAAGGCCCTGGGAAGGCTGACTTCGTGCATTAAATATTTAGTACTGATTCAGTCACTTGAGAGCTAGGCATTTTGACATCGCAAAAGGGAGAAAACACATTCCAGCTGGAGCCATATTCACATTAAAGATACAGGTGATGGACTCAGCACCAAGGGGCCTATCTTCTGACTCCTATTGGCTGGAAGGTTGGAGGAGGTGCCCTTGAAGGCTGCCCACCTAAGGACTCAGGATCTGATAGAATTATTCATGATCTATAGGGATTGGGCAAGCAGGCCCCTCAGTAAGCCCTGACAGCAGGGATCTGCCTCCCCAGCTGCCACCACCAGTCTCAAGGCCTGTCACTCTGCACACTGCCACTTGGAGTCTGCCAAGTGCCTGACGCCTGCAATGTGCTTTGCAGTCCAGCTGGGAAACGCTGTCCTCAAGCCCACACATGGCTCACAGAGCCCAGCAGGTGAGGCTCAGTGTGAGGAAGACACTTGCAGAAAGCTACACTGTGAGTTAGTGGCATGGCTGGGGCTGGTGTCAAGAACTCCCGTGTGATAGTTCCAAGGTCTTTCCAATATACTACACTGGCTGTTCAATGACAGTCACCTGCAGGTAGACATAAGAGGAAGAAGCCTAGAATGGGGTATAAGATAGTGGTTCTTAATCTATACCAGGTCATAGCCACCTTTGGAAATCTGGTGGAAATTACAAATCCTCTTCCAGAAAAATGCACACACACACACGCATATACCACATTTGGCATTTAGTGTTGGGGGAATTCAAGCATCCCTCCCAGAGCTTGTAACTTTGAGTTTCTCAGATGACTTTTAGAAGAGTGGTATGACACAGTGGGAGCATCACTTGGCCTTAGACAAGCCCAAGTTATATCAGTGGTCAGTAGCTATGTAGTATTAGAAATTAGTATTTCTCTCAACCTCAGTTTCCTATTTTTAACACAGGATAACATTACCTCACGGAGAATTGGGAGTTTAAGTGGTAAATCATTTAGAGCCCCTGGCTTACATCAGGCCTTCAATGGATGCAAAGTCCCTATCTATCTCTACCCTACCTCTATCCGCCTCCAGAAAAACCCTAATGGATCTCTCCAGCATTAGTCATCCACTCTGGCCCTCTACCATACGACTAAACTTCAGACTCCAGAAGGGAAGAGACCATGTGTATCATGCTCACAACTGCTACCCCTGGCAGGGCTGGCGCTTAATACCATATGGAGTGAATGAATTTAAAGAAAGGATGAATGGACCAGATAGATATGCAACAACTTCTAGAGAGGAAGTGGAGCAGAAAATTGAGAAATTATCCTGGGGAAACTGCAAATAATGCTTTTAGTCACCACAGGCCTCAGGTGTGAAAGGGCCCCCCAAAAGTAAGGATTTAGGAACTGGGGATTCTGAGAAGACAATGTACAGGAAGCTCTGCCCGCTTAGTTCACTCATTCATTCTCCTCCACCAATATCATAGGCCTTGTCTTTTCCCACATGACAAGCTGAGGAACTCACCAGGTAAGTAGAAAATCTAGGATGGAGTTACCAGGTAGGCCAGTGGGAAGAGAGAAAAGTTCTTAGCCCCTGGCTGACCCA
Source organism: Callorhinus ursinus (assembly GCF_003265705.2). Taxonomy (NCBI): domain Eukaryota; kingdom Metazoa; phylum Chordata; class Mammalia; order Carnivora; family Otariidae; genus Callorhinus; species Callorhinus ursinus. The sequence continues at coordinate 63,257,553 of NW_027397071.1, read as the reverse complement.
GCCACCACTCTGATTCTGCAGGCACTGCAGTCTCCACCTCGAAGGTTAGCCATGCTCGGTTTCTGGGTCAATCCCGTCAAGGCAGGGAGTACAGAAGCAGCTTTAGTCTTTCCTACATGTGGGATCTTGTTGCTATAAGCCAGAACACACCCCTGAGGTGCGCCCCAGATCCTAACACACCACCAGACTCAGAGCTGGCCACATGCCTTTCTTGGAATGCAAGGTCAGTCTCAACCTAAACCTGGCAAGCCCCACCTCAGACCCTCACCCTCTCTTCTCCTAGAGACTAGAGCATGCTTCTAGGCCCCAGGTAGTGGTGACGGAGTGAGGAGAAGAGAAGCAGTAAGTCATTCACCCACCTAACTTCAAGTACCAGCTACTTGCTTAGAACTTTTTCCTGACATGACTGAACCACTTTAGAAATATATGCGAGTTTGCCAAACATAACTGGCTACTGAATATCCTGGCTGAACTTAACATATTCCTCAGTATCCCCTTCTTCCCCAGTGCGGAGGCTCTATAATTCACCAGCTCAAAGAAGCCAGACTCTTCTCTCTCCCTCACTTACAACATTTAATTTAGTCACAGGTTCTATGAATTTTAACTCTTAGATATTTCTTGAATTTATCAGCTCTTTTTCATCTTTCTTACTACTGTCTTACTTCTTAGAACACTTCCTAATAATGCTATCTGCCTTCTAATCCATCCTCCACGCAGCAGCCCAAGTACATTTAATAAGTAAATTTGACCTGTCACTTTTTTGCTTAAATTCCTACATTGACAATCCCACCACAACCAGAAAGGAAAGAAAACAAAGACCTAGACTTTTCCTTCCATTCTACTTTCTCTGTGTGCCTCCTAGTTCTCTTGATCATGTACCTTCAAAACTCTACCAATGACTACTTCACTGGCTCCATGAGAGAAGAATAAAAAATATGAACTGTCCCAGGTTGGAACAGGCTGCTATGGGAGGTAGTGAGCGCTCCATGACTCTAAGAGCTGCCTGCAGAGTCTGGAGAGTCACTCACTGCATGTTGTGGAAAAGCTCTGCTCTTGGATGAAGGACTGATTATATGCCATATGAGGGCATTTTCTGTCCTGAAGAGGTTGCTAGGTGTTTCAGAATAGCATGTACATTTGTTTCTCAGCATGTGGCTGTCCAATTTTCCCAACACCATTTGTTGAAGAGACTGTCCTTTTGCCATTGGACATTCTTTCCTGCTTTGTTGAAGATTAGTTGACCATAGAGTTGAGGGTCCATTTCTGGGCCTTCTATTCTGTTCCACTGATCTATGTGTCTGTATTTGTGCCAGTGCCATACTGTCTTGATGATGACAGCTTTGTAATAGAGCTGGAAGTCCAGAATTGTGATGCCGCCAGCGTTGCTTTTCTTTTTCAACATTCCTCTGGCTATTTGGGGTCTTTTCTGGTTCCATACAAATTTTAGCCTTATTTGTTCCATTTCTTTGAAAAAAGTTGATGGTATTTCGATAGGGATTGCATTAAATGTGTAGATTCCTCTAGGTAGCATTGACTTCTTCACAATATTTGTTCTTCCAATCCATGAGCATGGAACGTTTTTCCATTTCTTTGTGTCTTCCTCAATTTCTTTCATAAGTATTTTATAGTTTTCTGAGTACAGATTCTTTGGCCTCTTTGGTTAAATTTATTCCTAGGTATCTTATGGTTTTGGGTGCAATTGTAAATGGGATCGACTCCTTAATTTCTCTTTATTCTGTCTTCTTGTTGGTGTATAGGAATGCCACTGATTTCTGTGCATTGATTTTATATCCTGCCACTTTACAAAATTCCTGTATGAGTTCTAGCAGTTTTGGGGTGGAGTCTTTTGGGTTTTCCACATAAAGTATCATATCATCCACAAACAGTGAGAGTTTGACTTCCTCTTTGCCAATCTGGATGCCTTTTATTTCTTTTTGTTGTCTGATTGCTGTGCCTAGGATTTCTAATGCTATGTTGAATAGCAGTGGTGAGAGTGGACATCCCTGCCACGTTCCTGACCTTAGGGGAAAAGCTCTCAGCTTTTCCCCATTGAGAATGATATTCGCTGTAGGTTTTTCATAGATGGCTTTTGTGATATTGAGGTACGTACCCTCTATCCCTATACTCTGAAGAGTTTTGATCAAGAAAGGATGCTGTACTTTGTCAAATGCTTTTTCTGCATCTATTGAGAGGATTATATGGTTCTTGTTCTTTCTTTTATTAATGTATTGTATCACATGGATTGATTTGCAGATGTTGAACCGAACTTGCAGCCCAGGGATAAATCCCACTTGGTCGTGGTGAATAATCCTTTTAGTGTACTGTTAGATCCTATTAGCTAGTATTTTGGTGAGAATTTTTGCATCCATGTTCTGAGAGTTCTAGAGGGGATGGGGGTGGGGGAATGGGTTAGCCTGGTGATGGGTATTAAAGAGGGCATGTACTGAATGGAGCACTGGGTGTTATACGCAAACAATGAATCATGGAACACTACATCAAAAACTAATGATGTAATGTATGGTGATTAACATAACATAATAAAACAAAATTAAATTAAAAAAAAGAATAGCGTGTACAGTGAGGACAATAACATGTCCCCCTTCTTACCTCTACTCCCCTGCCACATTGACATTTGTGTGAGGAGGCCCCGCCCCAAGGAAAGCTACTTCTCTGAGACCAGCCTGACCCATAGTCAGCACAAGTGGGAAGCTGTACTGACGTTTTTTCTCTGGTCAATGTAATCAGTGTAGACATTCCAAGTGAATAATTTAGGTCTCCTAAAATAAACCAACTGGAGCCAAGATTGTCAAATGCGGTTGTCTACCTTGATCAAAGTAACCAGGTAAATAACCAAAACTCACCCCCTTCTCCTGTAGACATAGCTTTTTAGGCATTCTTTACTAAGTGATGAGAAAGAGACAAAGTCTTAAAGATATAAAAACAAACACTTTGCATTTGTGTACTTTAGAAATGCAATATGCTGTTAAATTATAGTTACCAATTGAGAAACGAATTTGTGCCAGGCAATATGGGGAAACTGCTTTATAAACCTCATCTTTTTAAATAACAGACTTTTGAGACAAATTGCTTAGGTTTAGATGCCAAGTCCCAACTCTACCACTACTAGCTGTGTGATTTTAAGCTAGTTAATTAAACTCTCTGCTTCAATTTCCTAATCTGCAAAATGGTCAGAGTAACAGGTCTCAAAAGATGTTGTGAGAGTTAACAAGCTATTTACATACCAAGAGCTTACGTTGCACTGCGTGTGGCACATATAAGTGCTCAATAAATGTTAGCTTTGGTTTATATTACTCCTGATAAATACTTTGACGATTAAGGGTTATTATTCCAAATGTGCAGATAAAGAAATAGGCAGAGTAATGTGAAATAATTTGCTAAATTTGGTAATGAATTAGTAGTGAAGCTGAAATTCAAACACTGATCTGTCTGACTCCAAAACCTTTACATTTTCTTTCCATGTGAGAGAGTAGCATGCTTATTGTTACTACTGTGGCTATTGTTATTACTATCATCATCACCAATGGCATTAATAAAAACGCCCTCCATAGGCACAGCACTTCCAAGGCTTCAAAGAAAATGTAGATACATTTACACAAAATTACCAACCCTCAGGCCTATACTTGACTCCATGGAACCTTAGCTGCACTCCCCGTCCTAGGACAGGGGTCATCTCTGTGGCACCCTCAACAGGTCATCTGTGCAAGCTGGACTTTAAGAGTTCTGAGAGGAAATAACCAGAAAGGATCACTCTTGGGTAGAGCAGAGCTGGACAAGGCAGAGGCACCATTATATGGGAGGCTCCAGTATTGAGGAAGACCTCAGAGATGGAAACATACCTATCATTCTTCCTGAACACATTTAGGCCCTCAGACTGCACAGAGGAAGGATCCTGGAGAAGGAGGTCTCCCTAGACCTAAGGAAGGGTGGGCCTGAAGGAAGGGCAGTGGAATGAGCTTCACCCACTCAGAGATAATTGTGGAGGAACAGGAGCCCAGAGCAAGAACTAACACCAAGGAAATCTGGAGAGTTGTCTCATCTTTGCTTTAGGTTAATCTGCTACCTTCTTCCCCAATTCTGTGCCTGCAGGTGTAACAGAGAACCTTGGAATAGAAAAGGACATATGGCCTTGTTTTGTGGGGCAAAGATGTGGAGAAGCTGGAAGGACTGAATCAGCCTCCCCAAGTAGGCTAAGGGAAGGAAGCCCAGAAGAACAAGGGTAGAAACACAGTTGCAGAGAAGATGGAGGCAGGCAAGGCCAGAAGGCAAGCCAGGAAGGAGGCAAAATAGAGGCCTTAGAGGCAACTTTGTCCTGAGAAAGAACCCTGGAGACTCAAGAAGATAAAGCCCTCTTCACTGCCATGTGAGCACTTCCATGATCTTATTAGGTGCTCATAATAACAAAGAGTAGTCAGTGAAAGGACCCATGCAGAATAAGAGCATACATTTTGAAGTCAGACAGACCTGGGTACAAATCCTGGTTCTACCACTTACTAGCTATGTGAGATAAGCCCTAGTTTCTTCACCTAGATAAGGTAATAATAATGGCAACCTATTGTTAGTCCTGAAGATGAAATGATTACGTGAGATAAAAACAGAGCCTGACACGTGGTGTACAGGGAGAAAATGGTAAATAACATGACTAAAAGCGGTTCTCTTTGACGAAAGGCAAACAACATGAGATTCCTAATCAGGAAACCAAGGTCATATACCTAGATACTATAGATTTCTTCACTTCCTTAGCTGGGCAAAGAAGGTGTTAGAAGACAAATCTTTCAGGGCCTTTGTAGGTCTAAACTTTCACGACTTCAGCCACTCACAGCACAGGCATCATGAATGGGAGAAAGAGATGGAAACTCCCAGCCATCTGTCTTCCCTCCCAACTCCTGTAAAATGGCAGCTTGGACAAATAATATCAAGATTGGATAATATTCTGCTGACCTAGTTAGACAAAGTTAAGAAACTCTTAAATATGTATGAATATTATTGAACGAAAAAGAGGAGGCTGATTCAAGTAGCTGCAGTGCATATTAATATCTTATTATTAGCCACTTTAATGTAGGAAATATACTGGAAAATGCCTTTCTTATAAAATACAATTTGGAGAAGAGAATACCTCTATTCTTTTCTCAGCAAATAATTGTCTTTTAATGCCAAACTATGACAAATAAGCCAGAGAAATCAAATGATATTGGAAGATGAAGTTAAATAATTTAGGAAAAAAGAAATACAACATTTAATAAATTAATCCAATTGAAGGCACAATAGAGAAAACAAGGTAGGATTTTTATGTTCCTTTTTCTGAAATGATATCTCTTTGGGAAGGCAAACAGGGAATTTGAACATTTTCCACAGTTTCTCCTTTTAAGAGAGATATGAACCAATATATGTATTCAACAAAAATTTCTTGAGAACTTACTGTGAACCCAGCAACTCTACAGCCACAAAGAGGAATACAATCCGTGTCATGGCATCGGGACTTTATTCCTTCTTATGGAATTTGTGTGAACATACATTTTTAATTCTCTTAAATGTATACCTAGGAGTTGAATTACTGGGCCATAGGGTAATTCTATGCTTAACATTTTGAGGAACTGCCAAATGTTTTCCAAAGCAGATGCACCATTTTCTATTCTCGCCAGCAATATATGAGGGTCTCAGTTTCTCCATATTCTCCCCAACACTTGTTACTGTCCTTCTTTTATTTTTTATTTTTTGAAAGATTTTATTTATTTTATTTTTGAGAGAGGGAGAGCATGCATGAGTGCATGAGCAGGGGGGAGGGGTAAGGCGTAGAGGGAGAAGCAGACTCCCTACTGAGCAGGGAGCCCTATGCGGGACTTGATCCCAGGACCCTGGGATCATGACCTGAGCGTAAGGCAGACATTCAACCGACTGAGCCACCCAGATGCCCCTTTCCTTCTTTTATTATACAGAGGTCGAGATGTGATACTTCACTGTGGTTTTAATTTGCATTTCCCTGATGGCTCATGATGTGAAGTATTTTTTTTTTTTTACGTTGAGTATCCTTTTATGTGTTCATTGGCTATTTTTTATCTTCTTCGGAGAAATGTCTATTTAGATCCAGTGCCCATTCTTAAACTATGGGTTTTTATTTTTTATTTTTTTTGTCTTTTTATTGAATAGTAGGAGCTCTTTATATATTCTTGATAAAGTTTCTTTTCAGATACATGATTTGAAAGTATTTTCTCGCATTCTGTAGCTTGTCTTCCCACTTTCTTGATGGTATCATTTGCAGTATAAAAGTTTTTAATTTTCACAAAGTCCAATTTGTATTTTGTTGTTTGTGCTTTTGGTGTCATATCTAAGAAGTCATTGACTAACCCAAGATCACAAAGATATACTCTTATGTTTTCTTCTAAGAAATTTATAGTGTTTACTTCTTACAGATAAATCCACATTTAAAGAATTTTTTTTCCAACAAAAAAGAGAATAAGGAAGCAGGAAAAGGAGGAACCAGAGATCAGCATTGCGGTGTTAGAAGAAAAGAAATGGCAGCAGCAGCCTCACTGGGAGAATGGTGAACCACAGGGAGGTCCTGGCAGGTAGCCCTTGACTTTTTCATCCCTCATTTCCCCATGTCTGTTAACAATCCTACAGAGACAAGCAGAATGCTACTAATAGGATTCTAGGAAAATGTCCAGTTCATTTATCAAATCTCCCTGTAGCAGGACATTTTTGTTAGAAAATGGATAATAATGATTTGCAGCTAATTCTATTTTCTTTTCCCTAAGAGCCTGTAAGAAGTCAGCCCCCATTGCCTGTCTTTCTCAGTTTCCAACAACTATCTTTGTGATACTTCTGCCCTTTGGGAATGGCCAAGAGATAACATCAGAACGAGTTGACAGATGCGTTTTATTCCTCCCTTCACCCTTTTTCCTTCTGTATAAGAGAGGTAATATTTGAGCTCTATCTCGGAGGACTTAATGGGTGAAAGGAGCTCAAATATTACCTCACCTATACAGTTCTTAAGATCTTGTCCATGTTCCTATAGTTCTTTTCCCACCCTCCACCAATAACCTATATCTTGATTTCTTCTAAACAGGTATTACCACTTATGAGTAGTATACTCTTAAAAAAGATACTTAACCTCTCTATGTCTGTTTCCTCATGTGCAAAATTGGGATAATAGTAGTACCTGCTTCATAAAGTTGCTGAAGCTGATTAAATGATAATAAAGCAGCTAGGATAGTACTTGACATGGAGTAAATACTCTAAATGTTAGCTGTTCTCATTTTTATCTGACAAATTGTATACCTTCAGGGAGCTTAGAGTCTGCTAAGGGAAATCAGTATAGCAAATGCATTATATCCAAATAGTTACAAACAATTCAGGAGGCACTTTCACATCTGTTATCTAATATCTACTAGAAGTGTCTTGTGACAATAGCCTAAAGCTAAATCACAGTGCCTAGTTAACAGATGAGGCTTAAAGAGATTATTTGAGGGGGATAGGAACAAGATGGCCGAGGCTTAGGAGACCTGGATTTGGTCTGGTCTCAGGAATTCAGCTGAATAGGGATCAAACCGTTCTGAACACCTAGGAACTCAACAGGAGACCGAAGAAGAGAGTAGCAACAACTCTCTGAACAGAGAAGAGACCACTTACTGGAAGGTAGGACGTGCGGAGAAGTGAATCCGAGGCAAGATTCGGGAGGATAGACGGCGGGGGAGGGGGGCCTCCGACGGCCGCTTCTGGCAAGTGATAGAGCCGCGGAGTACAAAATCGGAAATTTTACAAGCCGGCTCTGCTGAGGGATGTCGCTCCAGTGGCTAAGCAGGGGTGGAACCCTCGTGGGACAGTGTGGTCTCAGGACCCTCGGGGTCACAGAAAGACCGGGGGTGCCTGAGTGCAGCAGAGCTCCCAGGTATCGGAGCAGGGAAGCCGGCTGCAGAGACAGAGCCGAGGCGTGGGCTCTCAGCTCGGGGTTGCCATAAACCGTGATCTGCGGCCGAATCGGGCCACTGCTCCTCCAGCAGGGACCCAACAAGCAGCAGATCCGGGGAGACTCCCCTCCCTCCCCCGGGAGGAGCGGCGTGGGAGCGCACCGCAGGGACCTGCTGGGTTTGGAGACTCCACACGGGGTTGGGTGCCAGAGATAGAAACGCTCAGTCACAGGCCGGGTGAGCACTGAGTGTGGCCAGAGACCGAGGAGACGGAAGTGACTGAGTGCTTTTCTCTGGGGGCGCACTGAGGAGTGGGGCCCCGAGTTCTCAGCTCCTCCGAGTGGAGATTGGGAGGCCACATTTTCATCCTGGTCCTCCAAAGCTGTACCAGAGCTTGCAGGGAACAAAAGCTCCTGAAAGCAAACCCGAGCAACTTGCTTAGCCCCGACCGACAAGGGTGGGGCACTTCCGCCTCCGGCAAAGACATTTGGGAACCACGGCAACAGGCCCCTCCCCCAGAAGATCAGCACGAACCACCAGCAAGCCAAGACCAAGTTTACCGATCAAGGAGAACAGGAGAACTCCAGCGCTAGGGGAATACTGCACATAGAATTCAGGGCTTTTTTTACCATGATTCATTAGTTTATCAAAGTTAATTTCTTAAATGGTTTTTTTTTAATTTTTCTTTTTCCCTTTTTCAACCAACATCTTATCAATCCCTTTTTTTTAAAAAAAACATTTTTTATTTTTCATTTTTAGAGTCATATTATATCCCTTCATAGTAGTTACCCTTATTTTTGGCATATATATATAAGTTGTTCTCTCTTTAAAATTTTGAGATACAGTTTCTTCTAACAGATCAAAATATACCCTAAATCACTAGTGTATGGCTATGTTCTAGTCTCCGGCCTGATCACATTCTCTCCTTTTTTTTTTCTTTTTTAAATCTTCTTCTTTCTTTTTTCAAACAACTTCTTATCATATCAATTCCTTTTATAAAATCTTTTATAATTTTCATCTTTGCAGTCATCTTCCATCCCTTCATTGTATCAACCCTTATTTTGTACATATATAAGTTTTTCTTCCTTTAAAATATTAGGAGGCACTTTTTTCTAACAGACCAAAATATGCTCAAAAGCTAGTGTGTGGCACTGATCTATGCACTAGCCTGATCATATTTGATCATATTCGGTTTTTACGTATTGTTCTGTTTTTGTGTTTATCTTTTTCTTTTTGTTTTTTTTTCTTTCTTTTCTCATTCTTTTTTTTTTTCTTTCTTTCCCTTTCTTTTCCCCTGGTTTCAGGTCTTTTCTGATTTGTATAGAATATATTTGCTGGGGACGTTGTTAACCTGTTAGCATTTTGTTCTCTCACTCATCTCTTCTCCTCTGGACAAAATGACAAGATGAAAAAAATCACCTCAGCAAAAAGAACAAGAGGTAGTACCATCAGCCAGGGACCTACTCAATTCGGACATAAGTACAATGTCGGACCTAGAGTTTAGAATCATGACTTTAAAGATACTAGCTGGGCTTGAAAAAAGCGTGGAAGTTATTACAGAAACCCTTTCTGGAGAAATAAAAGAACTAAAATCTAACCAAGTCGAAATCAAAAAGGCTATTAATGAGGTGCAATAAAAAATGGGGGCACTAACTGCTAGGATAAATGAGGCAGAAGAGAGAATCAGCGATAGAAGACCAAATGATGGAAAATAAAGAGGTGGAAAAAAAGAGAGATAAACAACTACAGGATCACGAGGGCAGAATTCGAGAGATAAGCGATACGATAAGATGAAACAACATTAGAATAATTGGGATCCCAGAAGAAGAAGAAAGAGAGAGAGGGGCAGAAGGTATATTGGAGCAAATAGTAGCAGAGAACTTCCCTATGTGAGGAAGGAAACAGGCATCAAACTCTGGGAGGCACAGAGAACCCCTCTCAAAATTAATAAAATTAGGTCAACATCCCGACATCTAATACTAAAACTTACAAGTCTCAGAGACAAAGAGAAAATCCTGAAAGCAGCTCGGGAGAAGAGATATGTAAACTACAATGGTAGAAACATTAGATTGGCAACAGATCTATCCACAGAGACCTGGCAGGCCAGAAAGGACTGGCATGATATAGTCAGAGCACTAAATGAGAAAACTATGCAGCCAAGAATACTATATCCAGCTAGGCTGTCATTGAAAATAGAAGGAGAGATAAAAAGCTTCCAGGACAAACAAAAACTAAAGGAATTTGCGAACACGAAACCAGCTCTCCAAGAAATATTGAAAGGGGTCCTCTAAGCAAAGAGAGAGCCTAAAAACAGCATAGACCAGAAAGGAACACAGACAACATACAGTAACAGTCACCTTACAGGCAATACAATGGCATAAATTCATACCTTTCAATAGTTACCCTGAATGTAAATGGGCTGAATGCCCCAATCAAAAGACACAGGCTATCAGATTGGATTAAAAAACAAGACCCATCAATATGCTGTCTGTAAGAGACTCATTTTAGACCCAAAGACAGCCCCAGATTGAAAGTGAGGGGGTGGAAAACCATTTACCATGCTAATGGACACCAAAAGAAAGCTGGAGTGGCAATCCTTCTATCAGACAAATTAGATTTTAAAACAAAGACTGTAATAAGAGATGAGGAAGGACACTATATCCTACTTAAAGGGTCTATCCAACAGGAAGATCTAACAATTGTCAATATCTATGCCCCTAACATGGGAGCAGCCAATTACATAAGGCAATTAATAACAAAAGCGAAGAAACACATGGACAACAATACAGTAATAGTGGGGGACGTTAACACACCCCTGACGGAAATGGACAGATCATCTAAGCAAAAGATCAACAAGGAAATAAAGACGTTAAATGACACACTGGACCAAATGGACTTCACAGACATATTCAGAACATTCCATCCCAAAGCAACGGAATACACCTTCTCCTCTAGTGCCCATGGAACATTCTCCAGAATTGATCCCATCCTAGGTCACAAATCAGGTCTCAACCGGTACCAAAAGATTGGGATTATTCCCTGCATGTTTTCAGACCACAATGCTTTGAAACTAGAACTCAATCACAAGAGGAAAGTCGGAAAGAACTCAAATACATGGAGGCTAAAGAGCATCCTACTAAGGAATGAAAGGGTCAACCAGGAAATTAGAGAAGAATTAAAAAAATTCATGGAAACCAATGAAAATGAAAACACAACTGTTCAAAATCTTTGGGATACAGCAAAGGCCGTCCTGAGAGGAAAGTATATAGCAATACAAGCCTTTCTCAAGAAACAAGAAAGGTCTCAAATACACAACCTAACCCTACACCTAAAGGAGCTGGACAAAGAACAGCAAATAAAGCCTAAGCCCAGCAGGAGAAGAGAAATAATAAAGATCAGAGCAGAAACCAATGAACTAGAAACCAAAAGAACAGTAGAACAGATCAACGAAACTAGGAGCTGGTTCTTTGAAAGAATTCACAAGATTGATAAACCCCTGGCCAGACTTATCAAAAAGAAAAGAGAAAGGACCCAAATCAACAAAATCATGAATGAAAGAGGAGAGATCACAACCAACACCAAAGAAATACAAACAATTATAAGAACATATTATGAGCAACTCTATGCCAGCAAATTAGATAACCTGGAAGAAATGGGTGCTTTCCGAGAGATGTATCAACTACCAAAATTGAACCGGGAAGAAATAGAAAACCTGAACAGACCTATAACCACTAAGGAAATTGAAGCAGTCATCAAAAACCTCCCAACAAACAAAAGCCCAGGGCCAGATGGCTTCCCAGGGGAATTCTGTCAGCCATTTAAAGAAGAATTAATACCTATTCTCCTGAAACTGTTCCAAAAAATAGAAATGGAAGGAAAACTTCCAAACTCGTTTTATGAGGCCACCATTACCTTGATCCCAAAACCAGACAAAGACCCCATCAAAAGGAGAATTACAGACCAATATCCTTGAAGAACATGGATGCAAAAATTCTCACCAAAATCCTAGCCAATAGGATCCAACAGTACATTAAAAGGATTATTCACCATGACCAAGTGGGATTTATCCCTGGGCTGCAAGGTTGGTTCAACATCCGCAAATCAATCAATGTGATACAATACATTAACAAAGGAAAGAACAAGAACCATATGATCCTCTCAATAGATGCAGAAAAAGCATTTGACAAAGTACAGCATCCTTTCTTGATCAAAACTCTTCAGAGTATAGGGATAGAGGGTACATACCTCAATATCATAAAAGCAATTATGAAAAACCTACAGCGAATATCATTCTCAATGGGGCTTTTCCCCTAAGGTCAGGAACGTGGCAGGGCTGTCCACTCTCACCACTGCTATTCAACATAGTATTAGAAGTCCTAGGCACAGCAATCAGACAACAAAAAGAAATCAAAGGCATCCAAATTGGCAAAGAGGACGTCAAACTCTTACTCTTTGCAGATGATATGATACTGTATGTGGAAAACCCCAAAGACTCCACCCCAAAACTGCTAGACCTCATACAGGAATTCAGTAAAGTAGCAGAATATAAAATCCATGCACAGAAATCTGTGGCATTCCTATACACCAACAACAAGACAGAAGAGAGACAAATCAAGGAGTCGATCCCATTTACAATTGCACCCAAAACCATAAGATACCTAGGAATAAATTTAACCAAAGAGGCAAAGGATCTGTACTCAGAAAACTATAAAATACTCATGAAAGAAATTGAAGAAGACACAAAGAAATGGAAAAACGTTCTATGCTCATAGATTGGCAGAACAAACATTGTGAAGATGTCAGTGCTACCTAGAGCAATCTACACATTCAATGCAATCCCCATCAAACACCATCCACCTTTTTCAAAGAAATGGAACAAATAATCCTAAAATTTGTACGGAACCAGAAGAGACCCCGAATAGCCAGAGGAATCTTGAAAAAGAAAAGCAAAGCTGGCAGCATGACAATTCCGGACTTCCAGCTCTATTACAAAGCTGTCATCATCAAGACAGTATGGTACTGGCACAAAAACAGACACAAAGATCAATGGAACAGAATAGAGAGCCCAGAGATGGACCCTCAACTCTATGGTCAACTGATCCTTGACAAAGCAGGAAAGAATGTCCAACGGCAAAAAGACAGTCTCTTCAACAAATGGTGTTGGGAAAATTGGACAGCCACATGCAGAAGAATGAAACTGGATCATTTCCTTACAGCACACACAAAAATAGACTCCAAATGGTTGAAAGACCTAAACGTGAGACAGGAGTCCATCAAAATCCTAAAGGAGAACACAGGCAGCAATCTCTTCGACCTCAGCCGCAGCAACTTCTTCCTAGAAACATCGCCAAAGGCAAGGGAAGCCAGGGCAAAAATGAACTATTGGGATTTCATCAAGATAAAAAGCTTTTGCATAGCAAAAGAAACAGTCCACAAAACCAAAAGACAACCGACAGAATGGGAGAAAATATTTGCAAATGACATATCAGATAAAGGGCTAGTATCCAAAATCTATAAAGAACTTATCAAACTCAACACCTAAAGAACAAATAATCCAATCAAGAAATGGGCAGAAGACATGAAGAGACATTTTTCCAAAGAAGACATCCAAATGTCCAACAGACACATGAAAAAGTGCTCACCATCGCTCGGCATCAGGGAAATCCAAATCAAAACCTCAATGAGATACCACCTCACACCCGTCAGAATGGGTAAAATTAACAAGTCAGGAAACGACAGATGTTGGCGGGGATGCGGAGAAAGGGGAACCCTCCTACACTGTTGGTGGGAATGCAAGCTGGTGCAACCACCCTGGAAAACAGTATGGACGTTCCTCAAAAAGTTGAAAATAGGGCTACCATACGATCCAGCAATTGCACTCCTGGGTATTTACCCCAAAGATACAAATGTAGGGATCCGAAGGGGTACGTGCACCCCAGTGTTTATAGCAGCAATGTCCACAATAGCCAAACTGTGGAAAGAGCCAAAATGTCCATCGACAGATGAATGGATAAAGAAGAAGTGGTATATATACACAATGGAATATTATGCAGCCATCAAAAGGAATGGGATCTTGCCATTTGCAACGACGTGGATGGAACTGGAGGGTGTTATGCTGAGTGAAATAAGTCAATCAGAGAAAGACAAGTATCCTATGACCTCACTGATATGAGGAATTCTTAATCTCAGGAAACAAACTGAGTGTTGCTGGAGTGGTGGGGGGTGGGAAGGATGGGTCGGCTGTGTGATAGACATTGGGGAGGGTATGTGCTATGGTGAGCGCTGTGAATTGTGGAGGACTGTTGAATCACAGATCTGTACTTCTGAAACAAATAATGCAACATGTGTTAAGAAAAAAGAAAAAGAAGAAGACAGCAGGAGGGGAAGAATGAAGGGGCATAAGTCGGAGGGGGAGACGAACCATGAGAGAGGATGGACTCTGAAAAACAAAGTGAGGGTTCTAGAGGCGAGGAGGGTGGGGGGATGGCTTAGCCTGGTGATGGGTATTAAAGAGGGCACATTCTGCGTGGAGCACTGGGTGTTATGCACAAACAATGAATCATGGAACACTACATCAAGAACTAATGATGTAATGTATGGTGATTAACATAACAATAAAAAATTTTAAAAAAGAGGCATAAAGGAAAAAAAAAGGTTATTTGACATGTCAAAGATATAAGTGGCTGAGCCAAAATTAAAACCCCAGTATGGCTCTAGCCCTGATCATCTTCCTAGTTAAATTATAACTGGATAGGGAGTTTCTATGGATATTTTTTGAGGCGGGGAGATGGGGAGCACTAATCTGTGAGGGAAGAGTGGTTAAATAATTGGTCTAAGTTTACATAGTTAATGAGTGGCAGAGTCAGGATTTTAAACCATACAGCTCACACTACGGACTTAGGTATCTAATTTTATTCTCACTGCCTTGTAGGTATTTAGTTAATGTTTGCAGAAAGAATAGACAAATAAGAAAACTTTGCAGTTTTCTGACAGATTTGGGAGTGAGAGGCAGTGGGCTACAGTGGACAATTGAGGTGTTACCAGCTGGGCTTCCAGCTAGCACTGTCCCACTAACTCACTGGGTGACTCAGGAAAGTTCCCTCCCCTCTCTGGGCCCCAATGTTTCCAGCTGCAGGAAGAGAGAGAAGTTTGCAAACACTGTTAACAGCTGAGTCCTTTCTTTAAACTAAGTCTATAAGGAAGGCCAGTGAATAGGGCCTGGCATGCATGGTGTGCACGGCAGGGAATATAAAAGACGCCAAAGCCCTGACTTCACAGAAGTCCCTCTTTTTCCTGCCTCCTCAATGGCATGCCTTTAGGCATGTTCATAGCCTAAATCCCTCCTTAGGGATATAGATAACATGGTTTTAAATCCCAGGACTTGAAGAACTTAAGGTTCTTGTTGGCTTTGACATTCTCTGACTCACATAAAAGAAATGACCTTGTGTCCTAATGTTATATACCTTCTGATTTAACAAAATGGAAATATGGCTTCAGAGAAAGTGACAAAGTATGACCATACCAAGAGGTACCAGAAGGAATTTTGGTTGTAACTGCATGCCTTTCCACTTGCCCCCACTCTTATACATACCCTAAATACAAAAATATTCCCTAAACGTATGAATGGAGGAAAATAGATAGAGAATGAGTAATCAAAAGAGTGACAAGTGTTTTAAAGGGGAAACAGTATATTATAGACTCATGTAACAGAAGTTCTCAAACTAGTCTGGGGAATAGTATATCAGGGAAGAATCCCAGGAGGAAGTGATGTTCAAATTGGATCCTGAAAGCAGAATAGAAAGTAGCTAGGCAAAGGGCCATCAAGAAGGAACATTTCAGGTACATAGGCCAGTCTGTATACAAGTTGGAGAGAAAATCCATGGCTGAAAGAAAGAACTGTAGGGAGGCCAGTGTGGGTAGAGCAGAGAGAGCAAAATGACAGGGATATGAGACAGGCTGAAAAAGCAGGCAGAGGCCAGATTATGCAGGATCTTGTAGACCAAGTTAAGAATTTGTTATTTTATCTTAATCCACTGAGAGGACAGGGTGTTCAGTTGAGTCATTTTCATGGATACTCAAATTATTCAATATGGTGGCAGCAGAGTAGCAGAAAAGACAATTATGGACCAAAGCTCTCCATGATTGAGGGAATTGTCCAAGAAGTCAGCAGATGACAGCAATAAGGAATGGCAGAGGGTTATATAGATTGATGGCATAAGGCTCAAAACATGTCTTTTTATAAAAGGAAGAGGAAAAAATGGCCTAAAAATAGCAATCTGTTAGCACCAAGGATGCCATCTGCCAAGCTAGCTGAGTAGTGTTTATTGAAAAGTCTACTGTCTCTTGGGCAGGCAGGTACCAGAGGATCAGTGAGGCAGTGAGGGAAACACAAGGTTAGGAGAAAGGATGGGACTTTATGGCAGTCACTGTAATGCTGACGTAATTAGGTGAGCAGAATAGAGAGAGAGCATAGAGGCCTTTTCACCTCATATCTCATACCTGTTGGCTAAAGAAGCTGTTGTAATTCCCTGAGAGATGCTGATAGTTTGAACTAGGGCATTGGCAGCAGAGATAAGGAAGGGATAGATTCTAAGGATATTGAGTTATAGCCTCAATCATACTTGGTAACAGATAGCATGCAAGGAGTGAATAAAAAGAAGTTAATAGGACAGGTTTCTGGCATGGGCAACTGGAGTGATGGTGATACATCACTGGACTAGAAAACCCAGGTCTGGAGCAGGTGTATCATAATCTGAGTCTGTCTCTGCAGCATGAGTAAATTAGACATGTGCCTCCTTGTTCTAGCAGTGGAGAACCCAGGGTCACAATTCCCAGTATCTCCTCTTCAGGCCTTTGCTCACCCAGGGCTGAGGTTTGGAATGGATGAGCTACCTGTAGCAGTTGGGTAAGTTGGAAGTCCCTCACCAGATGCTGGGAGGATATATCTGCCTCCAATTAATTGAGACCCTTTTTGGAGGGAATAGCAAAAACAATGCCAAGAGAGTAGTGACTTGTGAAGTGGCCTGCTGGAAGGGACCCAAAACTACTAAGCTTGTTTAATTTAGATTGTCTGATCAGGACAAGGTTTGGTGCAGATGGGGGTCCACAGAACTCTCCTGAGAGGTGGATTAGGGAATGATAATTGAGATTACTAACTTCAAACAATTACTCAATTTAAAACTCAGCCAAAAAGATGTAATTATTTTTCATACATTTGTTTCATCATGTTGCCAGCTGCAATTCCATGATGTTTTACTTCAAAGGGGAAGAAAGAACAATGCGGAAGGAATAGAAAGAATGGAAGGGAGCTATTTTATTTTGAAGTTACCCTGCTGATAAGAATGGTGCTGGCCCTCTCTAGTTTCTTTTCTGTGTTACTGTCTTCTGTCCTCTAACTTGCCTGTCTACAGGGCCATCAGTTCCCTCTAGCTACTTTCTGAGATCTTGGCTTTTCTTCACAAGTCCACATAAGGACTGTTGTAGAAGCTGCCAGGCTCCAAATCTTAAATTCTTCCAATCTCCTTACACTTGCCCACTTTGCTCCTAAACTAAATTGAATTTAACTGAGTTGACTTGGAGGCAGGTAAAACCTTGTTCACTTAGATGACTTATGCTACTGCAGTTAGTAACAAAATCAAACTCAGGGACTGATATAGAATTGATTTAAAAAAATGCCAATCTAGGCATTCCAGAGAAGTCTCTGGTAATATGCATGGATCTCTGTCCTTGGTCTCAGGTCTCAATCCTGCTAAACACTTATATATTTAAATTAATGCTTAAAAAGTATATATTTTTAAAAATCTTAGTGAAGACACTGATCATACAGATAAGAGAATCCAAGAATCAAAATGATCACAGCAAGTTAGAACAAAGGATTAAAACCAATAGTAGGACAACCATAAGGGGTCACAATTATACTTGTAAAATTTATAGGCTAATGTGGTATCCTGGATTGTATCCTGGGACAGAAAAAGAACATCAGTGGAAAAACTGATGAAATCTGAATATAATTTTGTAGTTTAGTGAATAGTAATTTTATCAATGTTAATTTATTTGTTTTGACAAATGCTCCATGGTTGTATATGATTCTAACATTAGAGGAAACTTGGTAAAATTATCCTTTCAATTTTTTTTCCATTTTCTCAAGATTAAATGATTATTTAAAAAGTATGCCACACTATATAGAAATCAACATTCTCTCCCACAATTCTGTGCATCTGGGACAATAGTAATGTCACTGTCCCTGCCCCACATCCTCAAATTAACATTCTTAGGTTACAACAATAAGTCTTCCCAAAGGGGAACTTTTGGAAAAACAAACAATTTCCTCAGCTCATATTTCTCTCTTTTTGTAGCATACACCAGCAATCTATCCAAGAAGTATATATTGGGGAGTAAGGAAGGGATCCACCAGCAAGCCCACAGTTGTTGACAGCCATAAGATTAGAGATAAGCACAAAGCTGTAGGTCAACATATTGGCAAAAAAATCCTATGACAGCTTGGGAATAACTTTCATTTCATACATGGTGAAAACCCCACTGTCCAGTGCATAGGTATTGTCAAGGTAGGCTGGTGAGTTTCAGAGCCACAAAGAAATGATGTCACCTAGGAGGTGAGGAATAAGACCCACAAAAATCCTAGGATGCCCTCTTCCTGAAACATGGTTACTATGGAGTCACAAAGTCCACAGTACTTGGGTTCTTTGCCAGTGAATTGTACCACAGATCTCAGAGTGATCGCGTGAAAAGGATGTGTGATGAGGGCAGCAGCAGAACAAGCCATTGTCTCTCGATTTTTCTCCTTGATAACTTGGTTGAAGGAAGATGTGACTTCTTTCTGTACATTTCCAGGTTCTATTTCCTCAACCTTTTCACACTACTGGTAAAGCTGTAAAACATTACCATGGACCAGTTCCAAGGACTCCTGAACACAGTCTTGGAGTTAAGACCATGAACAACCCATGCTTCCCATCAATGCTCACAAACTGCTAAGCATAACAAAACAGACCAGGAAGCTGACATAATTGTTGCCCCAAAATATTTTGTCCTATTGTTGGAGGAAGAGGCTTATATTCCACCTGGATGAGCACTTTCATGTACATGAGTAGCTGGGACACAAGGTGAGACCGGAGCTCAGGAGCACCTGACTGGCTGTGTCTGCCATGATGGCACCCACAGGTGGTCAACTTGTTTTTTTCTAAATCTAAAATTATTTAAAAATAAAAGGTCCATTTAAAAAAATCAGAGGAATTAAATAGCCTTATTTAATGACAACAAAATCAACTACAGGAAGACTTCACTGCTAAAAGAAGCTAATATAGACTCTTGTTACATTTCTAGAGATTTAGCATTCAGAGCAAGAGAGACAATAATCCTATTCTGCTGTAGGAGGCTTATATTGCCTATAAAATTTTACATTCAGTTCTGATATTTTATAAAGGAAGTTAACAACCTAGATTATGTCCAGAGAACAACAAAGAAGGCACAAAGTTTAGAAACCACAGAATTTGCAGAAATGTAGAATTATGGGGGCAGAGGAGGAAGGAAGGGACTAGCCTGGAGAGGACTCATGAGGGGGGTGTAGTCACTGGCTTGCTGTCTTCACAGACATGTCCCAGGGCTATAGAAGCAAGTACAAGTGAAGCAGACCCAAAGGGAGGAGCTAGAGTCAAGGAGAGAGGTTATGGGGACGTTGCCCTTTCCGGGAATGGTGGAACTTTTTTCTCTTGGATATGGGGCTCAGTCTGCCTCAAGAAATGTGTGAGCAGAGGCTGAAAAGTTGTATTTCTGGAATGTTAAGAGAAGATATTGGTCTATACAATTTAGGTCCTTGCCCATAGGAGATTCCTAATATATTTGCTAAATTTGAATGTGACCCTATAGTCTTTGCCAAACTCTAGAGACTGTGTGAGTTGTTAAGATCAGAGAGACCAGCTTTTCTAGGCATTTCTATAGCATTCTCATTCTTATATATGGTGTTGTGGTGGTAATCTTCCTTGAGGTACTTTTGGCTAACAATTATCTTTGTCTATAAGGGAAAAAAAAGCCAACTGGAAAGACAGGCAGGAGTTAACCTGACTTCTAGATCTGCTGTCATTAGCAGGTGCAGCCTGGAGATGGAAGAGCTTAGTGAAAAATGATCATGATCCTTCCTGCCTGGTTCCTCACTGCCCTCAGGATAAAGTCCAAATTCTTTAGGTTGGCATTCAAGGTACTCCTGGGTCAGCCTCCACCTACCTCTCCTTCTTTCTCCATCACTACTCCTTCTGTTCTCCTTAGGCTGATTCTGTGCTCTTGTCATCTGGAACCACACAAAACTGTCAGGACTCATCATGTGTCTCAGTCTCTGTATCCATATTTTGATTCTCAATTCAAGATGTCTTTGACTTAAGGATTTGTTTCCTCCCTTGTGCCCCTTCTCTACCCACTACTTCTATTATATCAAGTCTCTTACCATCATTGCCATTATTAGTTTTTACATCTGTGTTGCCCACTACATTGAATATTTCTCAGGGACAAGGTGTGTTTGGTATTCATCTTTCTGTCTCCAGCACCCAGTATAGAGCCTGACAGGCAGAAGGTACTCATCAGATATTTATAGGATTAAAGAATGGCTTTGTAAGAATTTAGTAAATGAATATATAGGTGAATAAAATATTTCCCTAGCCAGGACTGCTTTAGAGTCCATTTTTTGGCTTCTACAAAGGTTTGGCTTCAAGTTCCAACTTTATGGTATAGACAAATTACTTCATCTCATTGTGTCTCAGTTTTTAAA
Source organism: Callorhinus ursinus (assembly GCF_003265705.2). Taxonomy (NCBI): domain Eukaryota; kingdom Metazoa; phylum Chordata; class Mammalia; order Carnivora; family Otariidae; genus Callorhinus; species Callorhinus ursinus. The sequence goes on along the minus strand of NW_027397071.1, from coordinate 63,236,853 downwards.
AATGCAAATGGAAGAAGGTAATACTGATATATCTCAGAGCTTAAATTCTTCTAAGTGAATCCTTCACCCCAAAACTCATCCCCTTTCCTGATTTAATTTATAGAATATTGTCTGTTTCTTGCTACTAGAATATAAGCCCTAGAGGGCATGGATTTCTACCTGGTTTTCACTGCTATATCCCCAGAACCTGGACCATGCTTGTTCAATGTTGGGCATTCAATAACAGTATGAATCACATAATAAGGTTGTTGTGAGGACTGAGTGACATAATGTGTATGAAGATCACAACATTGGGCCTAGCACATACTAAGCACTCAATTAACTACCAGTATTATAAAATAAAGGGCAGATTAAGAGGCAACATTACAAAAAAAAAAAGAGGCAACATTACAGCAGTCTGATGTCTGAGTCAGAACATACAATCAGGATATCAAGAACATTTGAACCATAATTTATGTTGGAATTGGAAAGGATGCTTTAAATAATCTGGCCTGACTTTCTAAGGCCCAAAGAGATGTGCTGTGCTTTTCCCAAAGTCACAGAGCTAGCCAGTGTCAGAACCTAGACAACATTTTTCCCATACAAATGATTTTCTAGTGATTCCCTAAAATACACTATCCGATTATTTTCTTTGTTAGACACTTCCTTTTGGCAAGTATCCCTAAGTACAGGAATGGCTCTCCATCTAATCTTTTCAAAACACACACACACACACGCAGAGTTAGGTGTTCATCTAATGAGTCCAATGATGTATGAAAATAATACCATATTTTTTGTGCCTGACAGTACGAGGGTTATATGATTGAAAAACTAATATTTGTCAATATTGTATTTACCCCAATGTATCTTTGGGGTAAATACCCAGGAGTGCAATTGCTGGTGAGAAATAAGCAAGATAATATGCATAAAATCTACTTTTGGCTATGTTGGAAGGAGTGTATTGGTAAATCCTATTTTTAAAAAACAAACATAAAGCTGGACAAGACTGACACAACCATTTCAGTGTTTTGGAAATTGACCAAAGACATACAACAATCTCAAAACTGTTATGCTTAAAAAACTGCTGAACTTTGGGTAAAAAGAATGGGAATCTGTGATGTGCTGTGGTTGTTCCATCTTCCCCCAAGTTTGGTGAATGCAGGGGTCTGTTAGGTTAGGCCATACTCTAAGGAGGATTGGAAATTTCTCTGTCATGGTCAAAGGACTCAATTTGGAAAAGTGGGCAGTGCCCACATCTGGAAGTATTGTCTGTGGAAACATTCATCACAGAGGTTGGCAAGTAAGGAGGGCCTGCAGTTGCTTAGCTGGGACAAACATATTCCTGGCTGAGACTGGGTGCAGGCTCAGTAAGACCTGAGAAGGCTCAAGCCAGTCATACACTCTTGAACAACCTTGAAGCTGCACAAATGCTCATGGTAAACACAACACAGAAGGGAAAGTAAAAGTCAGGGCAGACTTGAAAATTGCCCGAACTTTGTGTTCCCCGTACCCATGGGATGATGGAATGTTCTAAAACTGGATTGTGGTGATAGTGTAAAACTATAATTTACTAAAAATCACAGAACTGTACCCTTATAATGGATGAATTATATGGTATATTAATTATACCTCAATAAAGACAAGAATAAGAACAATTAAGACAACAGGAACAAAAAAAGATCTTTTCCATGATATATTTATCTTAAATGTCAGATTGCAGCATTGATGCATATTCAAAGAGATTTTGTTTGGTGAGGTTAGATGGGGCCAGTAGTGAATAACAAAATAAGATGCCACTTCAGATGACACAATTAGTAGCAATAGTAGCTATGGACATGGTGATTAATAGTTCCAGCACTATTCAAAATCTTGCTTTCTGCCTACTTTCCCTGAGATCTGGATGTTGGCATGTTTAGCCTTCCCACTTATAATTATCCTCCCTCCAAATTGGAATAAGGATTAAGTAATTATAGTGGTGCCTTCAGACGTGAGCCATACCAAACACCCTGGAAATGAAGAATTGTCCTGTCTGCAAAAGTATACCAGAAAGCCTTAAAGTCTCTGGCATCTGCTTTGAGGTCCAACTTATAGAGTTTCCCTAAATTAGTTTGGCCAGCCCAGGTATACCCTGCACTTCCGCTAACTCTGATTTCTTAAGATGCTGCTTTGGATAAGGTAATCCCTTTCCCAAAAATCTACTGAGGCTCTCAGTTGGCCCAGTGTAGAAAATGTCGGTGGTCCATCAAAACGCCAGGCTATGGTGGTAGAAGCCATGGGTTTAAACTTTGTCTCTGACATGAACTAGCCATATAGCTTTAGGTAAGTAACTTATCTTTTTAGACTTAGATTATTTATCCCCAAACTGGAATAATTTTACCTACTCCATAAAACCATTGTGAGAAATAAGCAAGATAATATGCATAAAGTACTTGACCCCAAATCTGTGTCCCCCCCAATTCCTTAATATGACAATTAAAGCTTTCTAGAATTTGGCCCTGATATTCCTATTTATCCCAATCTTTTAGTAGGAAGATTCCCTATTCTAATCAAACCAGACTTCTTTATTTTAAATAATTTTATTGTTATGTTAATCACCATATATTACATCATTAGTTTTTGATGTAGTGTTCCATGATTCATTGTTTGTACATAACACCCAGTGCTCCACGCAGAATGTGCCCTCTTTAATACCCATCACCGGGCTAACCCATCCCCCCAAACCCCTCCCCTCTAGAACCCTCAGTTTGTTTCTCAGAGTCCATAGTCTCTCATGGTTCGTCTCCCCGTCCGACTTACTCCCCTTCACTCTTCCCCTCCTGCTATTTTCCTCTTCTTTTTTTTTTTCTTAACATATATTGCATTATTTGTTTCAGAAGTACAGATCCGTGATTCCTCAGTCTTCTACAATTCACAGTGCTCACCATAGCACATACGCTCCCCAATGCCTATCACCCAGCCACCCAATCCCTCCCACCTCCCACCACTCCAACAACCCTCAGTTTCTTTCCTGAGATTAAGAATTCCTCATATCAGTGAGGTCATAGGATACTTGTCTTTCTCTGATTGACTTATTTCACTCAGCATAACACCCTCCAGTTCCATCCACGTCGTTGCAAATGGCAAGATCCCATTCCTTTTGATGGCTGCATAATATTCCATTGTGTATATATATACCACTTCTTCTTTATCCATTCATCTCTCGATGGACATTTTGGCTCTTTCCACAGTTTGGCTATTGTGGACATTGCTGCTATAAACACTGGGGTGCACGTACCCCTTCGGATCCCTACATTTGTATCTTTGGGGTAAATACCCAGGAGTGCAATTGCTGGATCGTATGGTAGCTCTATTTTCAACTTTTTGAGGAACGTCCATACTGTTTTCCAGGGTGGTTGCACCAGCTTGCATTCCCACCAACAGTGTAGGAGGGTTCCCCTTTCTCCGCATCCCCGCCAACATCTGTCGTTTCCTGACTTGTTAATTTTACCCATTCTGACGGGTGTGAGGTGGTATCTCATTGAGGTTTTGATTTGGATTTCCCTGATGCCGAGCGATGGTGAGCACTTTTTCATGTGTCTGTTGGACATTTGGATGTCTTCTTTGGAAAAATGTCTCTTCATGTCTTCTGCCCATTTCTTGATTGGATTATTTGTTCTTTAGGTGTTGAGTTTGATAAGTTCTTTATAGATTTTGGATACTAGCCCTTTATCTGATATGTCATTTGCAAATATTTTCTCCCATTCTGTCGGTTGTCTTTTGGTTTTGTGGACTGTTTCTTTTGCTATGCAAAAGCTTTTTATCTTGATGAAATCCCAATAGTTCATTTTTGCCCTGGCTTCCCTTGCCTTTGGCGATGTTTCTAGGAAGAAGTTGCTGCGGCTGAGGTCGAAGAGATTGCTGCCTGTGTTCTCCTTTAGGATTTTGATGGACTCCTGTCTCACGTTTAGGTCTTTCAACCATTTGGAGTCTATTTTTGTGTGTGCTGTAAGGAAATGATCCAGTTTCATTCTTCTGCATGTGGCTGTCCAATTTTCCCAACACCATTTGTTGAAGAGACTGTCTTTTTGCCGTTGGACATTCTTTCCTGCTTTGTCAAGGATCAGTTGACCATAGAGTTGAGGGTCCATCTCTGGGCTCTCTATTCTGTTCCATTGATCTTTGTGTCTGTTTTTGTGCCAGTACCATACTGTCTTGATGATGACAGCTTTGTAATAGAGCTGGAAGTCCGGAATTGTCATGCTGCCAGCTTTGCTTTTCTTTTTCAAGATTCCTCTGGCTATTCGGGGTCTCTTCTGGTTCCGTACAAATTTTAGGATTATTTGTTCCATTTCTTTGAAAAAGGTGGATGGTGTTTGATGGGGATTGCATTGAATGTGTAGATTGTTCTAGGTAGCACTGACATCTTCACAATGTTTGTTCTGCCAATCTATGAGCATAGAACGTTTTTCCATTTCTTTGTGTCTTCTTCAATTTCTTTCATGAGTATTTTATAGTTTTCTGAGTACAGATCCTTTGCCTCTTTGGTTAAATTTATTCCTAGGTATCTTATGGTTTTGGGTGCAATTGTAAATGGGATCGACTCCTTGATTTGTCTCTCTTCTGTCTTGTTGTTGGTGTATAGGAATGCCACAGATTTCTGTGCATGGATTTTATATTCTGCTACTTTACTGAATTCCTGTATGAGGTCTAGCAGTTTTGGGGTGGAGTCTTTGGGGTTTTCCACATACAGTATCATATCATCTGCAAAGAGTAAGAGTTTGACGTCCTCTTTGCCAATTTGGATGCCTTTGATTTCTTTTTGTTGTCTGATTGCTGTGCCTAGGACTTCTAATACTATGTTGAATAGCAGTGGTGAGAGTGGACAGCCCTGCCACGTTCCTGACCTTAGGGGAAAAGCCCCATTGAGAATGATATTCGCTGTAGGTTTTTCATAATTGCTTTTATGATATTGAGGTATGTACCCTCTATCCCTATACTCTGAAGAGTTTTGATCAAGAAAGGATGCTGTACTTTGTCAAATGCTTTTTCTGCATCTATTGAGAGGATCATATGGTTCTTGTTCTTTCCTTTGTTAATGTATTGTATCACATTGATTGATTTGCGGATGTTGAACCAACCTTGCAGCCCAGGGATAAATCCCACTTGGTCATGGTGAATAATCCTTTTAATGTACTGTTGGATCCAATTGGCTAGGATTTTGGTGAGAATTTTTGCATCCATGTTCTTCAAGGATATTGGTCTGTAATTCTCCTTTTGATGGGGTCTTTGTCTGGTTTTGGGATCAAGGTAATGGTGGCCTCATAAAACGAGTTTGGAAGTTTTCCTTCCATTTCTATTTTTTGGAACAGTTTCAGGAGAATAGGTATTAATTCTTCTTTAAATGGCTGACAGAATTCCCCTGGGAAGCCATCTGGCCCTGGGCTTTTGTTTGTTGGGAGGTTTTTGATGACTGCTTCAATTTCCTTAGTGGTTATAGGTCTGTTCAGGTTTTCTATTTCTTCCCGGTTCAATTTTGGTAGTTGATACATCTCTCGGAAAGCACCCATTTCTTCCAGGTTATCTAATTTGCTGGCATAGAGTTGCTCATAATATGTTCCTATAATTGTTTGTATTTCTTTGGTGTTGGTTGTGATCTCTCCTCTTTCATTCATGACTTTGTTGATATGGGTCCTTTCTCTTTTCTTTTTGATAAGTCTGGCCAGGGGTTTATCAATCTTGTGAATTCTTTCAAAGAACCCGCTCCTAGTTTCGTTGATCTGTTCTACTGTTCTTTTGGTTTCTATTTCATTGGTTTCTGCTCTGATCTGTATTATTTCTCTTCTCCTGCTGGGTTTAGGCTTTATTTGCTGTTCTTTGTCCAGCTCCTTTAGGTGTAGGGTTAGGTTGTGTATTTGAGACCTTTCTTGTTTCTTGAGAAAGGCTTGTATTGCTATATACTTTCCTCTCAGGACGGCCTTTGCTGTATCCCAAAGATTTTGAACAGTTGTGTTTTCATTTTCATTGGTTTCCATGAATTTTTTTAATTCTTCTCTAATTTCCTGGTTGACCCTTTCATTCTTTAGTAGGATGCTCTTTAGCCTCCATGTATTTGAGTTCTTTCCGACTTTCCTCTTGTGATTGAGTTCTAGTTTCAAAGCATTGTGGTCTGAAAACATGCAGGGAATAATCCCAATCTTTTGGTACCGGTTGAGACCTGATTTGTGACCTAGGATGGGATCAATTCTGGAGAATGTTCCATGGGCACTAGAGAAGAATGTGTATTCCGTTGCTTTGGGATGGAATGTTCTGAATATGTCTGTGGAGTCCATTTGGTCCAGTGTTTCATTAAAAGTCTTATTTCCTTGTTGATCTTTTGCTTAGATGATCTGTCCATTTCAGTTAGGGGGGCGTTAAAGTCCCCCAATATTATTGTATTGTTGTCAATGTGTTTCTTTGCTTTTGTTATTAATTGCCTTATATAATTGGCTGCTCCACGTTAGGGGCATAGATATTGACAATTGTTAGATCTTCTTGTTGGATAGACCCTTTAAGTAAGATATAGTGTCCTTCATCTCTTATTACAATCTTTGTTTTAAAATCTAATTTGTCTGATAGAAGGATTGCTACCCCAGCTTTCTTTTGGTGTCCATGAGCATGGTAAATGGTTTTCCACCCCCTCACTTTCATTCTGGGGGTGTCTTTGGGTCTAAAATGAGTCTCTTGCAGACAGCATATTGATGAGTCTTGTTTTTTAATCCAATCTGATAGCCTGTGTCTTTTGATTGGGGCATTTAGCCCATTTACATTCAGGGTAACTATTGAAAGGTATGAATTTAGTGCCATTGTATTGCCTGTAAGGTGACTGTTACTGTATATTGTCTGTGTTCCTTTCTGATCTATGCTGCTTTTAGGCTCTTTTTGCTTAGATGACCTCTTTCAATATTTCTTGTAGGGCTGGTTTTGTGTTTGCAAATTCCTTTAGGTCTTGTTTGTCCTGGAAGCTTTTTATCTCTTCTTCTATTTTCAATGATAGCCTAGCTGGATATAGTATTCCTGGCTGCATAGTTTTCTCATTTAGTGCTCTGAATATATCATGCCAGTCCTTTCTGGCCTGCCAGGTCTCTGTGGATAGGTCTGTTGCCAATCTAATGTTTCTACCATTGTAGGTTATGTATCTCTTCTCCCGAGATGCTTTCAGGACTTTCTCTTTGTCTCTGAGACTCGTAAGTTTTACTATTAGATGTTGGGGTGTTGACCCATTTTTATTGATTTTGAGAGGGGTTCTCTGTGCCTCCTGGAGTTTGATGCCTGTTTCCTTCCTCACATTAGGGAAGTTCTCTGCTATTATTTGCTGCAATATACCTTCTGCCCCTCTCTCTCTTTCTTCTTCTTCTGGGATCCCAATTATTCTAATGTTGTTTCGTCTTATCGTATCACTTATCTCTCGAATTCTGCCCTCGTGATCCAGTAGTTGTTTATCTCTCTTTTTCTCAGCCTCTTTATTTTCCATCATTTCGTCTTCTATATCTCTGATTCTTTCTTCTGCCTGATTTATCCTAGCAGTTAGTGCCCCCATTTTTGATTGCACCTCATTAATAGTCTTTTTGATTTCGACTTGGTTAGATTTTAGTTCTTTTATTTCTCCAGAAAGGGTTTCTCTAATAACTTCCACACTTTTTTCAAGCCCAGCGAGTATCTTTAAAGTCATGACTCTGAACTCTGGGTCTGACATCGTACTAATGTCCGTATTGAGTAGGTCCCTGGCAGACGGTACTACCTCTTGTTCTTTTTGCTGAGGAGATCTTTTTCGTCTTGTCATTTTGTCCAGAGGAGAACAGATGAATGAGAGAACAGAATGCTAACAGGTTAACAACGTCTCCCGCAAATATACTCTATACATATCAGAAAAGAAAGGAAAGAATGAAGAGAAAAAAAAAAGAAAAAAAAGAAAAAGATATCTTTTTCTTTTTGCTGAGGAGATCTTTTTCGTCTTGTCATTTTGTCCAGAGGAGAACAGATGAATGAGAGAACAGAATGCTAACAGGTTAACAACGTCTCCCGCAAATATACTCTATACATATCAGAAAAGAAAGGAAAGAATGAAGAGAAAAAAAAAAAAGGAAAAAGAAAAAGATAAAAACAAACAAAAACAGAACAAAACAAAAAAAAACAATATGATCAACTATGATCAGGCTAGTGCATAGATCAGTGCCACACACTAGCTTTTGGGTGTTTTGGTCTGTTAGAAGAAAGTGCCTGCTAAAATTTTAAAGGAAGAAAGACATATATGTACAAAATAAGGGTTGATACAATGAAGGGATGGTAGATGACTGTAAAGATGAAAAGTATAAAAGATTTTATAAAAGGAATTGATAAGAAGTTGTTTTTAAAATGAAAGAAGATTTAAAAAGAAAAAGAAAAAAGAAAAAAAGAAAAAAAAAGGGAGAGAATGTGATCAAGCAGGAGACTAGAACAAAGCCATACACTAGTGATTTAGGGTATATTTTGATCTGTTAGAAAAAATTGTATGTCAAAATTTTAAAGAGAGAACCACTTATATATATATGCCAAAAATAAGGGTAACTACTATGAAGGGATAAAAATATGACCCTAAAAATAAAAAATAAAAAATGTTTTTTTTAAAAAGGGATAAGATGTTGTTTGCAAACGGGAAAAAGAAAAATTAAAAAAAAAACAGTTAAAAAAATTAACTTTGGAAAACTAATGAATCATGGTAAAAAAGCCATGAATTCTATGTGCAGTATTCCCCTAGCGCTGGAGTTCTCCCATTCTCCTTGATCGGTAAACTTGGTCTTGGCTGGCTGGCTGTTCGTGCTGATCTTCTGGGGGAGGGGCCTGTTGCCGTGGTTCCCAAATGTCTTTGCCGGAGGCAGAATTGCCCCGCCCTTGTGAGTCCGGGCTAAGCAAGCTGCTCGGGTTTGCTCTCAGGAGCTTTTTTTCCCTGCAAGCTCTCAGTACAGCTTTGGAGGACCAGGGTGAAAATGGTGGCCTCCCAATCTCCGCCCGGAGGAGCTGAGAACTCGGGGCCCCGCTCCTCAGTGTGCCCCCAGAGGAAAGCAGTCACTCCCGTCTCCCCGGTCTCTGGCCACACTCCGTGCTCGCCCGGCCTGTGATTGAGTGTTTCTATGTCTGGCACCCGACCCGTGTGGAGTCTCCAAACCCAGCAGATCCCTGAGGTGCGCTTCCGCGCTGCTCCTTCCGGGGGAGGAAGGGGAGTCTCCCCGGCTCTGCCGCTTTTTGGGTCCCTGCTGGAGGAGCAGTGGCCCGACTGGGCCACGGATCACAGTCTATGGCAACCCCGAGCTGAGAGCCCGCGCCTCGGCTCCATCTCTGCAGCCAGCTTCCCCGCTCCGATACCTGGGAGCTCTGCCGCACTCAGGCACCCCCGGTCTTTCTGGGACCCCGAGGGTCCTGAGACCATACTGTCCCGCGAGGGTTCCACCCCCCGCTTAGCCACTGGAGCGACGTCCCTCAGCGGAGCCGACTTCTAAGAGTTCCGATTTTGTGCTCCGCGGCTCTATCACTTGCCAGAAGTGGCCGACGAAGGCCCCCCTCCCCCGCCGTCTATCCTTCCGAGTATCACCTCGGATTCACTTCTCTGCACGTCCTACCTTCCAGAAAGTGGTCACTTTTCTGTTCAGAGTATTGTTACTATTCTTATCTTTGATCTCCTGTTGAGTTCGTAGGTGTTCAGAATGGTTTGATCCCTATTCAGCTGAATTCCTGAGATCAGATGAAATCCAGGTCTCCTACTCCTCCGCCATCTTGCTCTGCCCCCTCAAACCAGACTTCTAACCAACTGCCACCATGCAATGACTTTAGCTATATCCTGCTGTCTGGACTGCCTTCTCCCCAACTCTATATTTAGTATTCCTACCCATCTTATAAGACTTAGCTTAAAGCCTACCTTCTCCCTGATGGTTAGTCTGACCAATAACTCTCTAAACAACTCGTGAGATCCTTAATTATATACTTTAAAAATATTATTTCTGTTTGAATATGTCTTATTTCCTCAGGTATAGAATACATTTCTGGAAGAACACCAAGATTTGTTTTATATCCCTCAGTACCCCTCATAAAGTCTGAAGTAGGACAAGGGTCTCAACTTGTTTCTCTTTTTTTCCCCAAGGAGTTCCTCAAAGAATAATTTGAAAACACTATTCAAGTCTAACTTTTTTATCTTATAGATGAAAAACCTGTCTCCAGAAAGGGTAAGTAATATTCAAGGTCATATGAGTAACTTGGTATTAGAGTTGAAAACGAAATTTAGGCTTCCTGTGGCAGAGATATCAGGCTGTCCTTCAATATCAGTTCTCGTATATATCTACAGGACTGCCAATTTTTAGCTGGAAACATGGTCACCCAGAACGAAGACTTCATGTCTCATCCTTACTTTAGAGAAGGGTGGGTATGAGTTCTATGAAATGGAATAGAAGAGAAAGTGCTATGTAACTGCATCTTCTTCTTTCTCTCCATATCTTCTTCATCCTGCTGCCTAAAACATAGATGTGATGGTAGAATTCCATCTTGGATCCACGCTGGATTCATTCTTCCATTTATTCAATAATCTATGTAATAGCCATTCAGTATGTACCTCCATTCTGTTCGGCATAAATCTAAGAAGGGGCTTGGGTGGACACAGGAATGAAATATACAAATCCTGCCCTTAAAATTAAAAGTCATAAGTATTGAATGAACTTATCACTGTCTTAACTCATATTACAATTCATATGTCTGGCAAACACTCATCTCAGAATTTCTCTGACAGTCTTATCTCAGATAATCTCACTGTTTCCAGTAATAAATTGTTGATCAATCTATATGTGCTTAATATGTTCTATTTGTCTCACTACATTCACTCTCTGCCCTTCTGCATTTTCTTTGACCAGGGTGGCTTCTCTGTATGGATTACATCAATGGGCTCTCTTGTCCTCTGACTTCTGGTTGGGCTGGTCAACAAGGACCCCTAGCAGGAAATCAGAGGGAAGTAGGAGAATGAGTTCTATGTATTTATTTTTCTTTGTATTTACTATATTTCTCTGTACTTATTTTTCTCAGCTCCCTCCTTGTGGAGTCATCTCAGGCTAACTTTGTTCCTTATCTGAAGGTCACTCAAGGTTCCACTCAAGGTGGCCCACTATATGACTCTCTACTATTGGGTTCCGGTAACCACTCCTTCCCTGCACACCCTTTGAACTTTTATTAGCCCCAGGGAAATGCACTATACGCTGTGGTTTCCCTACACACTGCCCACACCTTGTAAATAGCCCATTTGTTAAACCCTCCTCGAATTATCCTAATGTGAGGCTCCCACCTGTTTCCTGCTAGCATGCTGACTGATACACCATGTGCCCCAATTCTCAGTTCGAAATATATAGGCACCAGATACCCATGCACCCACCAGAAGCACTGTTGGGAAGACGGTTTAGCAAAATCTAAGTGCATAGAGAATCTCAGACTATAAGAATATCATCATGACCACTAGCTTTTGAGATCAGATTTGACACTCAGGTACCTGAGCCATACACAAGCCCTCTTTATTTCTTTCCTTTTTGGGGGTATCCTGGACTAGACTCTATGTCTTTTAAACAGCATAGTCTTGAAAACTTTTATTTGGAAGTGGGACTCCCTTCTAGGTGGAACTCAGAGTCACTGGGCAGAATCCATTTTTCCACCAACACATATCAGAACCTTGAGTATAGTATTTTCTGCCAATTCCACCAGTATCCTCACTTAGGATCTTTAAGGTACTCAATATGCCTATTTTAGGGGCACAGGCCACAGTTATTAAAGAATGAAACATATTTGCAAATGACACTACAGATAAAGGGCTGGTATCCAAGATCTATGAAGAACTTATCAAACTCAACACCCAAAAAACCAATAATCAGGTCAAAAAATGGGCAGAAGACATGAAAAGACACTTCTCTAAAGAAGACATTCAAATGGCTAACAGACACATGAAAAAATGTTCATCATCATTAGCCATCAGAGAAATTCAAATCAAAACCACATTGAGATACCACCTTACACCAGTTAGAATGGCAAACATTGACAGGGTAAGAAACAACAAATGTTGGAGAGGTTGTGGAGAAAGGGGAACCCTCTTACACTGCTGGTGGAAATGCAAGTTGTACAGCCACTTTGGAAAACAGTGTGGAGGTGCCTCAAAAAACTAAAAATAGAGCTACCCTATGACCCAGCAATTGCACTCCTGGGTATTTACCCCAAAGACACAGATGTAGTGAAAAGAAGGGCCATATGCACCCCAACGTTCAAAGCAGCAATGTCCACAATAGCCAAACTGCGGAAAGAGCCGAGATGCCCTTCAACAGATGAATGGATAAAGAAGATGTGGTCCATATATACAATGGAATATTACTCAGCCATCAGAAAGGATGAAGACCCAACTTTTGCATCAACATAGATGGGACTGGAGGAGATTATGCTAAGTGAAATAAGTCAAGCAGAGAAAGTCAATTATCATATGGTTTCACTTATTTGTGGAACATAAGAAATAGCATGGAGGACATTAGGAGAAGGAAGGGAAGAATGAACGGGGGGAATCGGAGGGAGAGATGAACCATGAGAGACTATGGACTCTGAGAAACAAACAGGGTTTTTAGAGGGGAGGGGAGAGGGAGGATGGGTTAGCCCGGTGATGGGTATTAAGGAGGGCACGTACTGCATGGAGCACTGGGTGTTATATGAAAACAATGGATCCTGGATCGCCACATCAAAAACTAATGATGTATTGTATGGTGACTAACATAACATAATAAAATTTTAAAAATTTAAAAAAATATGTAAAAATAAACTTAAACACAGAAGTTAAAAAAAAAAGAATGAAACATAAAGCCAATTTGTCACCTGCTTATTCATTACAATTAACTGAAGTATCACTGACCACAGAGAACAATAGTAGGCAGAATAATGCACCCCTTTCCCAAAATGTCTACATTCTAATCCCAGAAAACTATGAATATATTACTTTATATGACAAAAGAGACTTTACCAAAGTGATTAAGTTAAAGATCTTTAGATAGAGATAGTATCCTGGATAATCTGGATGAGCCCAACATAATCACAAGGGTCCTTATAAGTAAAAGAGGGAGGCAGGAGATTCAGTGTCAGAGTGATGCAGCATGAGAAAGACTCAACCAGCCATTGCTGGCTTTGAAGATGGAAGGGAACTGCAAGCTAAGAAATGCAAACAGCCTCTAGAAGCTGGAAAGAACAGGGAAATGAATTCTCTCCTGGAACCTCCAAAAGGAATGCAGACCTGCTGATACCTTTGTTTTAGCCCAGTGAGGTCAATTTCAGACTTCTCCTGCACCATAAGATAATAAATTTGTGTTGTTGTAAGCCACCAAGTTCATGGCAATTTGTTATGCCAGCAATAGGAAATAATTCAGAATGTAAGACTGAAATCTCCAGACCCAGAGAAGTAAACCTGGGAGGGAAGAAGTATTGGGAACTGATGGATGGCAGAGACAGAACACATCGTGGGCAGCACAACCAAACTGCACACCACTTGCTAACCTGCACTGCAGGCAAGTTGAATTCATTAAAAGACAAATGTATTTTTTATCTCAGAGGCTCACACTCATAAAATGCTTTCATGCCTTTAATAGGCCTGTAACACCTGGTAGGAGCCTCCTTCTTTTCTCACCAGAGTTTTTGTATTTTGTTAGAGAGCATCATCAGCTTCAATTCAGAAGGACAAGCATCTGTCTCATATCTTATTCTGTGACTTCCTCTTGGCCACAGAGGCAAAGAATAGCACAATAAAAATAATTATACTTAAAAGTTCCAGAGCATATACAAAGCATCAATATCCATTGCATTCTATAAAAACTCATTACAAAGCTCCTCCCCCAAGGCTGCCTATTTCTGAGTAGGCCTTACCACGCTCTGACCCAGCTGCTCCCGAAAGAAGTAATCCATGTTTCTCTTTTGCAGGCTGTCAAGGTAATGCTGAAAGCGCGTGTATGTATATGGGTAGCAGTAAGCAAATTGGTAAATATCTTCTTCTCGGTCAAAACAAAATGCAAAGGACATCACATAATTTTTCCTATGGTCCGGGCACCGGTAGTAGTAAACATTTTTAGGTGGCAGCCTTTGCCTGAAAGATACAAACAAAAAAATGTGGGCATATCAGATAATCATTCAAGCTTCAAAAGGTAATAAACAAGAAGCGAAAAACTATAACATCAAGAACTCCACGTGGTGCCTGGGAACAAGAACCATACCATCTATGGTCCAACAGAGACCAGGATTTGGCAACACTTTGTTCAAATTCTAGCCCTACCCTTTATCAGCTGTTTGGACAATGCAAAGTTGAAGAAAGATTTTAGTCATTGTTTACTCTTATTTTGAGTACTTATTATATGCCTAGGCATTGTAATACATTCTTGATGTATAATGGTAAATAAGATAGGCAACGTGTTTGTCTTCATGGAATCTACACTCTGGTGAGGAAGCAGTCAATGAAATATTAAAAATAAATATACAATATAGTTACAGACTCTTAAAGTCCCTTGAGAGCAACTAAAGACTGTGATATTATACTGAAATAAATAGGGGAGGCCTACTCTTCCCTAGGAAGAGTTTGTTGCAGTTTTTGTATTACAAGCCTAATTCAGACCTTTTTAAAATAAGCTAATATGCATTGTAAATATTCAAAGGGAGGAAAGAATATTCAACATTTCTTTAAATTATTATTATGGTTTTCCTACAGAACATTCCATGACACTAATTTTCTACAGAGGCACTTTGGGAAATACGGCTTCAAATATACTGTGTAGGCCATTTTGCTAAGTCATCACGCTCATTCTCCAGTAAGGAACTCTGAAACATATACATGAGAAAAGGCAAAATGTTCCAGTCATAATTCCCATAACTTCTTTACATTCATCCACACTGTAGGCTCACTATACCCTCTCATGCTGTATGACATCCAAATTATTCACACTGCTTTCCTGCAGTGAATGCCTCTCATTTCTGTGCCTTCAAAATCCTGTTGATCCTACAACACCCATCTCAAACTGTGCCTTTTCTATTATCATCCACTGACAATTCCAGGCCCGTTCAGCTCCCACATTTTGCAGTAACTCTTGCTTCTTTATTGATGGCTTCATAAGTCTTATCCACTAGGATCGGTTTGGAAGATCTTTAGAGGCAGGTATGTTTCTGAGGGTTACTGGCACAGTGGGTGAAGGATGCAAGGCTCACCTGTAGGGGCTTGGCATTCAACTGAGAAGCCATGAGACACAGGATTATGTAGAGGACCGTGTGAAGAGGAGGGTATAGGTGATGAGGTTGAGAAAAAACAAGTTTGGTGGTGGCTCCAGGTACAACAGCCTGAAGAAAGTTGTTAAGAGCTCCCAGAGCATTGTAACATGTAGTTTGTTGCAGAATCTTGCTTCTACCTTGGTGTCCTTCTGAGGCTGCCTAAGTAGCCAGGGTGGGAAGTAAGGCTGTGGGCTTCCTGTGGAAGAGCAGAGGTTGCAAGACACTAATTCTGTACATATGGCAGCTTGTATTGTTTGCCTGTAGCCCTGGATCTTATGAATCTCACCCAAACATTAAGTAAAAATCAGAGAGGGGAAGAAGACAAAAATTAAGGAGGGAAAGAAGGAAAAGAAGGATTGAGGGAAGAATGAGGGAAAAGAGAAAGCAAGGAATGAACAGAACATGCACAGTATGGGTTGTTTCTGGGGCTCATTCAGTACCTGATTTAATTCTTGTATCTCAAGGTGGGTATTATCCCACTTTGCAGATGTGGTCGTGGAGGCTCATAAAAGTTAAGGAGCTTACCCATGATCTCAAACAAGTAAATGATAGAGCTGAGACTCAGATTTGTTTCTGTCTTATTCCAAGTCCCGAACCTAGAACACTCCTCCATAATCCCTCTTGGTAAGTTATGAACTTCTGGCATTCCAGATATGAGTGTGTGCAAAAGCCAGGAGGCAAGAGAGAACAAGTAAAATGTTGGAACCGAAAGGAATTCATGATGACTGAAGCACAAAGAGTGAGAAGGGAAATCATGAGAAATGGGTCTGAAGAGGAAGGCAGAAGTCAGACTGGAAAGGGACCCTATAAACCATGTTAAAGAATTTAAAAATTATCCTGAAGTCACAGGGTACCTTTCAAGTGAGTGAAAGAAGTTAAGCATCATGACTGTGCCAGGCCATGGAATCGATGACAGTGGACAGAAGGATAGGAGAGCAGCTGCACAGGTGTAGAAAACAAGACAGATTTGACTGTATTAGAAAAAAGTGGCTGAAGTGATGGGACATAAAGTCTAATATGGTTGAGAGCCTGAAAGTGCTGAGGAGGGTGGAGTGGTATAGAGAAGAGCATAAGCAACAAAGGAACAGGGCTTTGCACCATAAATGTCAGTGGTAGTATCAAAGGCTGTCTACGGATGTCCTTGGACCCACCAGCAGAATCCATTTGCCTCCTACTCCCAAAGTCACCACAAATAAATATGCAAGTAACAATAGTCTTGTTGTAATGCAAATCTAACTTTAAGACAAGCCCCTCCTAGGCACTCCTCCTTTCTAACCAGATTGCTACTCTAGACCTTCCTAGTTTGAAATGTTGGGGCTACCAGTGATGAGACAGAAATAATGGCCTGGAAGGTGCATGGGGAGTGAAGAGAAAAGTCATCTCCTCCTGATATTTCTGTATGTGGAGTCAGAGAATGAGCAGCTCTTGAGAGGGTAATGGCGGGGGGATAATGGCCTCCATATCATACTTCATTGTTTAATGTAGCAAATATTTGTTAAGTATCAAGCACCAAGCATTGTTCGATTAAGAGAAGAGGTAAAGGAAGCAGTGGACTAAAAGACTGAGAACCCAAGTGAGATTATTAAACATAAAGCTGAGTTTCAGAGGAAAAGGTGGAAAGTTCAGGATAGAGAAAGGAACAGTGGACAACCAAGATCAGACCAGTGCAGAGAGGAGGCTATGGAAAGAACAGGTAATGGTCTACGTGTCTGACATGACTGAACATGCAAGAATGTGAGGCTGGTGGAATAACCTAGGCTCAGGGTTCCAGATTTGCATTCAAGTTGAAAGTGGCCTGGAGGTCTCTCATCAGTGGTCTGTGATACTGGCTTCAGACCCTGGCTCACAGATCTGAGCACAAGGTGAGCATGTCTTCATATGCTAGTGATTCCTACAGTGATAGGCCCCTCGGGTTATACTGATGTTCTCAGCTCTTCATTTACTAGTATATCCAGTCAGGGTCCAAGCTTTAAAGTCAATCACCCCAGTTTTCTCCTATTCTAGCCAAGTTTAGCAACTTGATTCTGAGAGCCTGCCATCCCCACCAAATTTGATTATGTGCTATCAAGAGAATTCATCTAATGCCTGCAGCTGTCCCAGCTCCTCTCCTGAGTGGGTTGGATGCCTAACCTGATTTGCAGACAGAGTGAAGGTAATGGGCCTTCGGGCAATCATTCAAGGAAGCTGAGATGCTGCTCAGGGCTTAGATTTTCTAGACTCTGCTAAGAATACAAATAAAAATCTGTTTGAGAAGAGCTCAGTAGGCCAAATTCATGAGGACTTTCAAGTAACACAAAGAAGAGAGGAAAATAAAGCTGGTACTAAGTAGGAAAAATGCCTCTCTCATTTGTAATGCACTTCTGGTTTATCTCTTATTTTGCTTATTATATTTTTTTTAAAGATTTTTTTATTTATTTATTCATGAGAGACAGACAGACAGACAGAGAGAGAGAGAGAGAGGGAGAGGCAGAGGGAGAAGCAGGCTCCCAAGGAGCAGGGAGCCCGATGCGGGACTCGATCCCAGGACCCTGGGATCATGACCTGAGCCGAAGGCAGACGCTTAACCATCTGAGCCACCCAGGCGCCCTGCTTATTATATTTTTACTATGTCTCAGGCATCATGTTAAATGTTTTATATGCATTTCATTTAAACTTCACAATAACCCCATGAGCCAGGGGCTATTAACATCCCCTTTACACAGACAAGAAAACTGAAGCTCAAAGAGGTAAAAAAAAAAATTCCCTGAAGTGGCAAAGTTAGTAATCCACAGAGCTTGTATTAGACTCCGACGTCTGTGCTCATAATCCCTATGGTACCACACCACTCTCCTTTTCCCCCTTGCCATCCAGCTCATAGCCTTATTTCTGCTTCCAGAAAAATCTGCTCTCACAGTACTCTCTTGCTAAAGACTCTTCAAACAGCTCCCTATCTTTACATTCTGGTTTAGCCCACAGGGCTTCCTGAGATCTTCCTGTGATCTGGTATCATCAGCCATTTCTTCCTCCTTGAACCTCCTTGAATACTGAGCTACTCACAACTCCCTAATACAATTTTATGCCATTCCTCCCATCCCTCTATGGGATCTCTTTGTATTTGATCTTCTTTCCATTTGGACTGCCTTCCTTGCCATCTTACCTACTTGGTGAACTGCTACTCACAGATGTGGTATAAGGTAGATTGTCAAGGCTAAAATAATTTTTAAACAAACTAGTTAATTAATGGACAAAAGAATGTATAAATAAATGTTTGTCCTTTAACACACTTCTTCTCTGAATCCTTCTCTGACCAATTTTCATTAATTTTCTCTCTACTTTAACATATATTAAAATAAGTTTCATAACTTGGTATATTCCTTAACAATGAACACCAAAAGTAAATGGAGACTTCTTCAAAGAAAGGGTAGGCTTTTTGAAGACAGGAAGAGTGTCACCTTTTTCCTCTCTTTCTCACTAGAAATGGCACAGAGAATTTAACAATACTTGCTTATTTTAAAAAGCTATGATAAAAGGAAAAGAAGACTCATCTCTGAAGATAAATGGTAGATATCATAGGGAGGTAGATTTTAGTTCAGTATAGAGACTCTTTAGCATTCAACTAGTGAAGGGAAAGTAGAAAGGTCCACGTTACAGGGGAGTATGAGCATGGGAAGCTTTATGGGATCCCATAAAATAAGTTCTTATAGTTGATGTTAGGTTAGACAAGGCAGCCTTCTGATTCCATTTAATACAGTTAGTCTGAGATATCAGTGAAAACAATACAACAATGATGATAATAGTTATTACAATTATAATTCCTAATATGTATACATATCATTGACCCTGTGTATAATTTAAGTACATTATGATGTATTAAGTCCTTTAATCCTCACAACCATCTTCTAAGATTATTCCTTTTATCCCAATGATAGGATGAAAATGAAGATGGGGTCAAGAATGCTTGTTCTTAAGAAGAAATTTGTCCATGACTCCCCAGAAGACTTCATAAAGGAAATAGTCCAACATTTGATTCTGCCAAAGATGTAGAGATTCAAGACTTGGAGCGTGTGCTCTCAGGACCTAGAAACTAAAGGCTGATCCAGTTCTTGGAACAAACCATCATCCTGGGTCCATCCTGATGACTGAAGAGGGCATCCACATGTGTGAGGGGACCCTGTAACTCACATCCTCAGATCCAGTCATGTATGCACATGTGAGTGAGCAAAGCACACACACACACACACATTCACACATATGCATGTACATACTAAACACATTCACAATCATACCATATATACTTCTCTATTATAGCCTCTTTTTCATTATATCAATTTGAATATATAACTTTCTCCACCATTAGATTGAGCCCCCACCTGCCCCCGAGGGCAGGGATGATATACTGTTCATCTCTGGTTCTGCAGGACCTATACAGAGCTTTTCATTGACGTTCTTGAAAATGCTTATGAATTGGGTAAATGAATATATTTGTGAGTGAACTTTAAGGGATTAACAAATTGGAATAAATAATTTCAGCCATACCAATATATGTATACTTTGCTCTCTCCATGTGAAACTGAGTCATGCCCTGAACACATTAGGTTCTCACAAACCTTCTTGTTTTAGAAATGCTTTTCCTTCCCTCTGCAATTGCCATTCCCATATTGTTCTACATAGTACATCCCTATGTAGAGAAGTGAGACCCAGCTCAAATGACATTTCCTCTGTGAAAGCTTTGTCAGCAACTCCATGAACTAATTGCTCTAAATGCTAATCTCAGCTCACTATTATCTAACTGCTGTATTTCTGATTCATCTCAAAATCCATAGCACTTAGTACAGTGCTTGGCCCTGAAGAGGAGATCAAACATATTTGTTGAATGAATGAGTGAGTGAATTTATGATTTAATGAACAAATGAATGATTCCTTCCCATTTACCATCCTCTCTGCCTTCTCTCCAAACCATCAGTCAAATTCCCAGTGCATCATTTTGGAGGTTAGTAGAACACAGAGGAAGAAAAGAAGCCCAGGACCTAATGGAATACACAGGGCTCTCTAAAAAACAGCATTCTCTGCCCTCCTCAAGAACCCTGAAAGACAGGAGCCCTAATTTCCTCTTTAATCTAGCAGAAAAATACGGATATGGATAGATGAGTTCCAATCCCACATTCTTTTTTTTTGTTATGTTATATTAATCACCATACATTACATCATTAGTTTTTATTTTTTTTAGATTTTATTTATTTATTTGACAGAGAGAGACACAGCGAGAGACGGAACACAAGCAGGGGGAGTGGGAGAGGGAGAAGCAGCTTCCTGAGGAGCAGGGAGCCCGATGCGGGGCTTGATCCCAGGACCCTGGGATCATGACCTGAGCCAAAGGCAGACGCTTAACGACTGAGCCACCCAGGCTAGTTTTTGATGCAGTGTTCCATGATTCACTGTTTGCGTATAACACCCAGTGCTCCACGCAGAACGTGCCCTCTTTAATACCCATCATCAAGCTAACCCATCCCCCCACCCCCCTCCCCTCTAGAACGTCAGTTTGTTTCTCAGAGTCCATAGACTCTCATGGTTCGTCTCCCCCTCCGATTTCCCCCCAATCCCACATTCTTTCTAGACACTAGACACATTTTTTCTTCATATTAGCAGAAAGGAAAATAATTTTTTCAGATTGTAAATTCTAAAGGAGGTATGCAAAACAAAGTCACTCAAATACTCCCAAAGGGGTAACATATATTAATCACCTTCCATATATTAATAAGGTGTTACCTATTTGATGCACACTATTATCTGACTGATAGACACATTCTCCCCACCATACCAAGGCTGTGCTTACTGAAATTAGCCAACAATTGCAATTGCAGAAACAGTCTTCATTTTCTTTCTTCATTGACCCAGGGATGGGAAGCAACAGTTTTCCAGGTATATATGAAATTAAGGTAAGACTTCATCCCTCTTCCTTTCATAAGGGCAGCTGAATCTCTGGTTTGTCATCCATGCTAACATGTGGCCTTTAGTTTACATTTAGCTGGAATAACCTAGACCGTCACCTGGCTTGAGCCAGTTGGCTCCTTCTTTTCTTCTCCAGTGTCTGGCACAGCCAGGCAGTTGGTATGGATGCCCCCATTATAAATCCACCCTCCCTAGGCAAACAGGACCCACTCCTAATTCTAATCCTATCTTCCCCCAAATAATTATAATGGTGCTCCTGTCACCAGCATATCTATTCTTTTCTTTCCCCCACACTTTGTCACAGCTAATCTCTTGGTGAGTCACAGGGAGGGGGAGAAAAAGAGAGCGAGGGAGTGCTAAGATACAGGCAACACATTTTTACACACGGTGTCTAATCAGATTACCATCTTATCAGAGGCTGATGGGCACTAGTGGTGGGAGGAGAGAGACAGAGCTATATATTGCCAGCTGAATTTTTGATAACAAAAAGACACTGCTCGATTCTTGAATTAACCTTTTTGTCCTACACACTCTATTGTTTATTTTTCATAGTTTATTTTATATATAGGGTTTTTATTTTTTTATTTTTTTATCTGCGCCTTCTGGAGAAGGACACCTACACACTGTGGGGCAGCAGCTGCTTCTATTAATTCCAAGCCATTAAAAAGAAAAATTAAACCCAATTACTTTGGCTGGTTTAGAACTGGGGAAAACTGAAACTGATTATTCTCCCTGGTCATGGACAACAACAGTATTCCTACCTACACGTGGTTGCTGGCAGAATGCTAATGCAATCAGAAACCCCAGGGATAGGCTCTCCATGCAAGGAGAGGCTCTAAGTCATGTACTCTATCTTCTCCATTCCAAATACCTGAGAGGAAGCAAGAAGACACTGGACAAGATACTAGGATTGCTATAGTTCTTGGGAAAGACCCTTCCTCTCTTTGTGCCTCAGTATAAAATGTGGATACTAAAATGTGTCCTGTATCCCTCTTATGGTTGTTGTGACTCTTAGATGTAAAGGACTCTGCATTCAAAACTATCATTTGCTGGGATATAGGATGGTGTATGAGGCAGTATCAGAATGCTGGGTGCTTTGGGATGGGGTAGTAGGCTACAGCTGCAATGGTTCATGCTGGAACTGAAGTTTTGTATCAAAGTTACTTTGTTGCTGCATCATGGGCAGAAATACAATAAGGGTTCCTGGTGTGAGGTCACTAGATTAGCATTTTGTAATCCCCTTGCATGGGCCTAGCGTATAGAAGGCACTCAATAAGTATTTTGAGTGAATGAATAAATAAGTCAGCCAGAGCTGAGTTTTTTTTTTTTTTTAAAGATTTTATTTATTTTTGACAGAGAGAGAGCACAAGCAGGGGGAACAGCAGAGAGAGAGGGAGAAGCAGACTCCCTGCTGAGCAGGGAGCCCGATGCGGGGCTCGATCCCAGGACCCCGAGATCCTGACCTGAGCCGAAGGCAGACGCCCAACGACTGAGCCACCCAGGCGCCCCCAGAGCTGAGTTTTGATTAAACAGACAGGACTGTGTTCACTTCCAGCTGTGGATGCCTTTTAGAAATGTAGTCATAGTGCAACAGAAAGAATGCAGGCTTGGGCTCTATTCTACTTCCATTACTTATCAGTCAGGTAGCCTTGCCTCTGGGTTTCCACATCTATAAGATGAAAATAACATCTAGCTTATGGATTTGTTTTGAGGATTAGAGATGAGATTTGTATTTGATATGTAATAGGTGCTCAGGAATGGTAACTCATTATCACAATGCTCTGTACAATGGATAGTTGGCATCACACTATCTCTTGGTTCAGAATAATGAATTCCAAGTTCACACTAAGTGTGCTTAAGGTATGAAATGGGCAGTAAAGTCAGGGTAGGGGACAAAGGAATAAGTGACAAGGGATAGAGAACCATTTAAACATATAATTAAGAAAACCAGGGACAACCCTGTTTTCTCTTTTTGACCCTTCCCATACCCAATATAACCAACACCTCTCTTTTAAAGAGGTATGCTGTCTGATAAAACTACATGTGTCTGTATGGATACAGGAAGGCAGTTAACTGTTCCATTCACAAATGGTGGTGGGAGAAGTATTCAAATGTGCTGCCCCCGCTGGCAGCTTGCTGTACCAGCCAACCATGCCCATGCAGCAACCTGCCAGATGCATAAAGCCTTCAGGTCACTTGTTGGGCAGACTGATAGGACATGTGGAAAATTACAGGTTAGGGGAAGGTAAAACATGTTTGGGAAATAGAGACTGAGCAGTCCTTCTTATAGAGAATAGTCTAATATCTTTTGGCATCATGTGGTGTAAATCTAAAATTATTTACTTAATTTTTTGGTTACTCTTAAAAAAAACTTCACAATAAATCCTTTCACCAGCAATGAGCTGAAAAATACAAAGGTGCGTGTTTTAAAAAAGTTAAGTACTAACTTTTTATTTCTCATGAAATTTAGTAATGAACATGTAACTTATATAAGATGTTTGTTGATATTTATGATCGAGTGTAGGGGGTATACTGATAACATGACCACATAAAAACCAGAGAACATAAATCTGCTGAAGGAACATCAGCATCTACTTGATTTAACAGTTATTTTAAGAAAACTTATGCCCAAAGACTATAATTTACACACATAAAAGCAGGAGCATAGAAGAAAAATGATTGAAATTATTTTAGAACAGTCCATGTACTATAAATGAAAACCCACACTTCGGAGTGATGTGTAGTATCACTTTTATTTAGAGTACATGACTGTTCTTCTAAAATAATTTCAATCATTTTTAATTCCAAGTCTTGTATATAAAGTGGTAGCCATTAATGTCTTTTCACTGTTAGCAGAACTAAAACCAGCAGTTTTAAATCAGTGTCATCAGATATTTCAAACAGAAAATAATTTAACTTAATTCCAATGTAATTTAATTATTTTCAGCCAATTCATGGAATCAAAGTAAGGTTTTCCTAAATTTATTCCGTTGAAGGTAAAATATTGTCTTAGTGGTAATGTTATTGTTAATTCAGTAAAATAAAAAGTTCAACATTAAAAATAAATAGTTTATTTTTTGCTATAATAATGTGAATACAAATTTTGGTAAAAGCAATATAGTTGTTAAATCAACAAACCTCCAGAGCAGAAATTTATTTTGAATTGGTTTGTGGTATACATATAAATCATAATTGCATCCAAACAAGCTTCTATTTTCTACCTTCAAAATAGGAACTATAGTTCTCAAAATTTACACAAAGTAAGTGAACAATACAATTTTTATGAAGCTAATTGTAAACCACACAAACACAAAATTTTTGTTTTTTTTAGGGAGGCAGACCATGCTTATTTTCTTTACTGTCTGCCATCAATAGGATTTTAGAGATTTTGAGCCTTTAATAAGCTGTTTTGTTAATCAACATTGATTTTGCTTTTTTGTTTTTGCTGTAAATGAGACCCTTAAATTTTGTTAATAAGGCCTCTAAATAAGAACAAAATTTTGGTTGCATTTTGTTCAAAATCAACCGGAAATTTTTAATCAAATATTCAACAAATGAAGCACCAAAGTATTTCAACTTTTAAAGCTTTTATCAAATTGCAATTATTGAAAACAAAGCTTGCAAACAAGACATGACATTTATCTCTACAAAAGCATGGGAGGAACTGCATAAATTAAATGATGAAAGCACAATTGGAGTACAAGATTGAATTTTGAAATTCAATGATTATACTTTGGGATAACTTACTTTAGGAGGAGAATTTTGTGATGAAACTCCTAGTTTTAATTGGATATTTATACAGTATATTGTGCGAGAGTAGGATGAAATTGAGAAGGCCTACAATTATGCAGCATCTGCATTTGGTGAAAATTTAAGAGTCAAGAAGCATCATCTTATTTGACAAAAGTTGTTTTATAAAAAAATTAATCCAAGAAAATGTCTCTGAAGGGAGTAAACAGGAGACTGACTATGAAAATATTTGGACTGAAATGTTTACATATTTTAATACTAAAAAGTTTATAACTGAGAATGTCCCCTATTTAGGAGAATTTGCTCTAAGTTTACCAGGTACCTCAGCACCTATAGAAATAATGCCTTAAGGATATTACGATCTACAAAGAATAATTAGTTGAATGTGTCAACAATTTCAAACTTACTAACCATAAAATACAGTTCTGAAGAAGACTCAAGGCAATGTCATCAAAAATAAAAATAATAAAGCCTTATCATAAAAAATATATTCTTCATAAAAATAACAATGACATAGTATTAGATACACATGTAGCTAAGAAACTGGTTGAAGCATGTGAATATGCGCTGAAAGTTAGTGAATTGATTTAAAGAAAATAAATAGAAGTTTTTTCAAAAATTCTGCTTTAATGTATATGGATATATATTTATTTTATTTTACTTTATCTTTTTTAAAAAGATTTTATTTACTTATTTATTTGACAGAGAGAGAGAGAGAGAGCACAAGCAAGGGGAGTGGCAGGCAGAGGGAGAGGGAGAAGCAGGCTCCCCAAAGAGCAGAGAGCCCGATGCAAGGCTCGATCCCAGGACCCTGGGATCATGACCCGAGCTGAAGGCAGTTGGTGAACCAACTGAGTGACCCAGGCACCCCTATTTTATCTTTTACTTAAAACAAATTTTGATTTTAAAAAACAATGATTTTGTTAGCCCAGTGTAATAAAACAATTGGTGGCCAATACACGAATATTTCAAAAAATGTACAAAACTTTATTTTTAGTTTCCCTGTTCACTTTCAGTTGGGATAATAAATTTATGTGGTCCTATCCATCTGCCAACCTGATTGCTATTCTTGAACGTCTTAAAGTTACCTAAAATTCAACCTGATTAAAATGGGTCTTCTGACCTCCTCCACACCTGGCCTTCTGAAAGTACACCCAACTCAGTAAATAGCCCCACCATCTCCATCCATTCAACTGGACAAGACAGAAACTTCAGAGGCCACCTTGATGTCTTCCTCTTTTTCACTTTTTCCTTCCTTTTTTCATTCAATAAATTTTGCTTAAGAGCGTCCCATGTTGCACTCTTCTATACGGTAAGGAAGCAGAAGTAAAACAAGCAATTCCATACTTTCATGGAACTTAATTCTAGTGAGAGAGATAAACAAATTAATACATAATATAGTGTAAGGTAATGATAGGTGTAATGAATACAAATAAAGCAAGGTAAGGTCATAGAGGGTGGTGGAGGGAGCTATTTTAGTTAGGGTGGTCAGAGAGGTAACCATTTAGTAGAAACTGAATGATATGAGGAAATAATCCATATCTGTATCTCTATCTATCTATCTATCTATCTATCTATCTATCTATCTATCTATCTAAGAAAACAGAGGTCCAGAGGCAAAAGCAAGCACAAAGGCTCAAGGGCAGGAATAAGCTTGTATGTCTCTAGAGCAGCAGGAAGGTCAGTGGGATTGAACAGGAACAAGTGAGAAGGTGATTAGTACGAAATGAATTAGAGGGGAAGGGTCCAGATTACAGGGCTCTGCAGGCCTTGGTAAGAGTTTTGTATGAGAGGCCACTGTGGGGTAAAGATCCTAAGAGTGATGAAATTATTTGATTTACATTTTCAAAGGGTCTCCTGAGTAGAGAAGTAGTCTGTGGTGAGCAGGAGGGGCGTGAAAGCCAGGAGACCAGTTGGGTAGCTATTGCAGTGGTCCAGGAAGAAATAATGATGGGTTGGGTTAGGGTAGAAGCTGTGGAGATGGTTGGGAGTTGCAGGATTTTGAATCTATTTTGAAGGTATAAAGACTTTAGGATTTGAGGATAAACTGAATATGAGATGTGAAAGTAAGAGAAAAGTCAATAATGATATTAAGATTTTGGCCTGTTAAAGTCCCCCACTATTATTGTATTGTTGTCAATGTGTTTCTTTGCTTTTGTTATTAATTGGCTTATATAATTGGCTGCTCCCATATTAGGGGCATAGATATTTACAATTGTTAGACCTTCTTGTTGGATAGACCCTTTAAATAAGATATATTGTCCTTCCTCATCTCTTATTTTAGTCTTTGAAGGGTAGGAAATCTGAGGGGGAGATGAACCATGAGAGACTATGGACTCTGAGAAACAAACTGAGGGTTCTAGAGGGGAGGGAAGTGGGGAGATGGGTTAGCCTGGTGATGGGTATTAAAGAGGGCATGTACTGCATGGAGCACTGGGCGTTATACGCAAACAATGAATCATGGAACACTACATCAAAAACTAATGATGTAATGTATGGTGATTAACATAACATAATAAAAAAAAAAGATTTTGGCCTGATATCATTTACTGAAATTATTACATCCCTCATCTCATTAAGGTCCTTAAATTCTATCTTTAGAAGATATCTCCAAACTCTTTACTTGTCTCTATTTCCATGTTTTTGCTAGTTTGCTGAAAAAGTCCCCTACACTGCCTGGCTTTCTTTTTCTCACTCTTCTCCTCTCCAATCCCCTCTTCATATAGTTTTTTCAGTTTAATTGGCTCATGCCATTTCCTGGATTAAAACTCATACAGAATTTCCAATTACACTAGAATGGAAATCCAAACTCTTTAATATGACTTTTTTACTTCCTTGGATGAACCAAGTTCATAGTCTATCTCAGGACCTTTAAGTATTTTTCCCTCTGTCTTTCCTGTTCTCCACACTAACTTGCTCCCTTGCCTAGCTGACATCTATCCTTCATTTTTGTTTTAGCTCAGATATTATCTTCCCTATCACTCCTTCAATTAGGCTCTCCTGTTAGTCTCCCTTGGAGCAACTAGATCCTTTTCCTCAAAGCACTATTTCAATTTGCAATTATATATGTGTTTGCACTTGTTTACTTACAGTTTACATTTCCAATTAGGTTGTAGTTTCTATGTGGGTAGGGACAACATCTGTTTTTTATTCACCAGTGAATAACCTAGCATCTGACAGAGTACCTGACACATGGTAGACTCGTAGTAGATATTCATTAATTGAATGGAGTAAATATGTCTGGGTGAGGGGATAATGACAGAGAGGGAAGGTAAGAAGGCTGATTGTTAGTGGTCTGAATGGACAAGGAGTTCTAGACCCACAGTTAGCTAGTGGGTTCCCAGCAGAGCTAGGTAGGGGTGGGTATTGTTGTGGAGGGGCTTCTAAGCTGCTCCATTGGTTAAGATTTTATAGGACTTCACATAGTGTTTCTCTCAGAGAAAAGATAAAGGCATTAATCATCTAGACACAGGCTTCCTCTCTTTCCTCTCCCACATAATGTAGTACCCTGATTTGTTTCTGGATTCCTCATGTTTCTCCTTCCACAGCCATCAGATCAGAGCTTTTAAGCCAGAAGATTCATTATTACCCAGCTGTATCATATGAGGAGTGACCGTGAGGCCTTCCAGACTGTAAAAGTAGAACTCAGCCTGGTTTAGTCAATAGGGGTCTCTCATCAAAATGGCCTCCCAGTAGAGAGTGGTCATAGGCTGTCCCCCTGTTCTCACTCAGTGGGGCACTGCAGGCTAGCCATGACCAAGGTGGGGGGTAGGGGGCTTTGCAGTAGACAAAGAAATATAGAGAAGCAGGACCATCTGGTGTATTTCTGATTCATTACCCCCCTAGCACAGGGAGTACCTGTTTACCTAAGTAAAATGAACTAAGACCCTAAAAGTAATCCTGAGGAATAGATCATGAGAGTAGACTCAAGTGGCCTGGAGTCCCAGGAAGCCAGGGAAGGGCCTAAATTCCAGGCTGCCAAATCCAAAGAGCTTAGTCAAAAAGTGAAGTGAAAAATTATCAACACCCAAAAAACAATAAAAAATGGGCAGAAGACAAAACAGTCAATAAATGGGCAGAAGACATGAACAGACACTTCTCCAAAGAAGACATACAAATGGCTAACAAACACACGAAAAAATGCTCCACATCACTAGCTATCAGGGAAATACAAATCAAAACTACAACTGGGGAGAGTATGTGCTATGGTGAGCACTGTGAATTGTGTAAGACTGATGAACCACAGACCTGTACCTCTGAAACAAATAATACATTATATGTTTAACAAAAAAAAGAAAAGAAGAAGAAGATAGTAGGAAGGGAAAAATGAAGAGGGGGAAATCAGAGGGGGAGATGAACCATGAGAGACTATGGATTCTGAGAAATAAACTGAGGGTTTTAGAGGGGAGGGAGGTGGGGGATGGGTTAGCCTGGTGATGGGTATTAAGGAGGGCAGGTATTGACATCGGCCACAGCAACTTTTTTTAAGATACATCTCCAAAGTCTAGTGAAACAAAATCAAAAATGAACTTTTGGTACTTCATCAAGATGAAAAGCTTCTGCACAGCAAAGGAAACAGTCAACAAAACAAAGAGGCAACACACAGAATGGGAGAAAATATTTGCTAATGACACTACAGTTAAAGGGCTGGTATCCAAGATCTATAAAGAACTTCTCAAACTCAACACCCAAAACACAAATAATCAAGTCAAAAAATGGGCAGAAGACATGAAAAGACACATCTCTGAAGAAGACATACAAATGGCTAACAGACACATGAAAAAATGTTCATCATCATTAGCCATCAGGGAAATTCAAATCAAAACCACACTGAGATACCACCTTACACCAGTCAGAATGGCAAAAATTGATAAGGCAAGAAACAACAAATGTTGGAGAGGTTGTGGAGTAAGGGGAACCCTCTCACACTGTTGGTGGGAATGCAAGATAGTACAGCCACTTTGAAAAACAGTGTGGATGTGTCTCAGAAAATTAAAAATAGAGCTACCCTATGACCCAGCAATTGCACTCCTGGGTA
The DNA here is from genome assembly GCF_003265705.2 of Callorhinus ursinus. Taxonomy (NCBI): domain Eukaryota; kingdom Metazoa; phylum Chordata; class Mammalia; order Carnivora; family Otariidae; genus Callorhinus; species Callorhinus ursinus. The sequence goes on along the minus strand of NW_027397071.1, from coordinate 63,206,864 downwards.
TTTACCCCAAAGACACAGATGTAGTGAAAAGAAGGGCCATATGCACCCCAATGTTCATAGCAGCAATGTCCGCAATAGCCAAACTGTGGAAAGAGCTGAGATGCCCTTCAGCAGATGAATGGATAAAGAAGATGTGGTCCATATATACAATGGAATATTACTCAGCCATCAGAAAGGATGAATACCCAACTTTTGCATCAACATGGACGGGACTGGAGAGATTATGCTAAGTGAAATAAGTCAAGCAGAGAAAGTCCATTATCATATGGTTTCACTTATTTATGAAACATAAGGAATAGCATGGAGGACATTAGAAGAGGAAGGGAAAAATGAAGGGGGGGAATTCGGAGGGAGAGACGAACCATGAGAGACTATGGATTCTGAGAAACAAACTGAGGGTTTTAGAGGGGAGGTGGGTGGGGGTATGGGTTAGCCCAGTGATGGGTATTAAGGAGGGCATGTACTGCATGGAGCACTGGGTGTTATACGAAAACAATGAATCGTGGATCATTATATCAAAAACTAATGATGTATTGTATGGTGACTAACATAACGTAATAAAATAAAATTTAAAAAAAGATATAAAATATTTCCATCAAACAAAAAAAAAGATACAAAATATTTCCATCAAACAACAAATAAAAGGAGGGCATGTATTGAATGGAGCACTGTGTGTTATACACAAACAATGAATCATAGAACACTATATCAAAAACTAATGATGTAATGTATGGTGATTAACATAACATAATAATAAAAAAAATTAATGATGTGGCTAAAGTCAAAGAGGTTGTTGCCTGTGTTCTCCTTTAGGATTTTGATGAACTCCTGTCTCCCTTTTAGGTTTTTCAAAAAAAAAAAAAAGAAAGAAAACTAATGATATAATGTATGGTGACTAACATAACATAATAAAATAAAATTTAAAAATAAATAAATAAAAATTAAAAAACAAAAAAAATAAAAAAAGAAATTTGACAGTAAAAAAAGCACACAATGAGATACCAACTTAGAATAGAAAAAATTAACAACAAGTTAAGACAGGAAACAACAAGTGTTGGCAAGGATGTGGAAAAAGGGGAACCCTCTTACACTGTTGGTGGGAATGCAAGCTGGTACAGCCACTCTGGAAAACAGTATGGAATTTCCTCAAGACTTAAAAATAGAGCTACCCTATGACCCAGTAATTGCACTACTAGGTATTTACGCCAAAGATGCAGATGTAGTGAAAAGAAGGGCCACATGTACCTCAATGTTCATAGCAGCAATGTCCACAATAGACAAACTGTGGAAGGAGCTTAGATGCCCTTCAACAGATGAATGGATAAAGAAGATGTGGTTCATATATACAATGGAATATTACTCAACCATCAGAAAGGATGAATACCCACCATTTGCATCGACATGGATGGAACTGGAGGGGATTAGGCTAAGTGAAATAAGTCAAGCAGAGAAAGACAATTATCATATGGTTTCACTCATATGTGGAACATAAGGAAGAGCACAGAGGACCATAGGGGAAGGGAGGGAAAACTGAATGGGAAGAAATCAGAGAGGGATACAAGCCATGAGAGACTCTGGACTCTGGGAACCAAACTGCGGGATGGGGTAGCCAGGTGATGGGTATTAAGGAGGGCACATGTGGTGATGAGCATTGGGTGTTATACGGAACTAATGAACCATTGAACACTACATCAAAAACTCATGATGTACTATATGTTGGCTAATAATTAAAAAGAAAAGAAAAGAAAAATCATCTGGTCCCAAAACTAGGTTCTGAGTGCAGGAGGATAGGTCATGGGAGAAATGATGTTGGAGAAAAGACTGAGTCAGCAGTGAAGGAAGTAGACTGCCAAGGAAAAACCGAGGAAGGGCAGAGGCATGGATAGCAAGGGACTTCCAGTTTTCCAGGGCAAAAAGTACAATCACAGTCTCAAATGGACGAAGATGTGATCAGAATCAGTGAGAAGGAGGAGAGCAGGATTACTTTGCAGAGATGATGTACATACAAAGTTTCAAGCCGGGTGACACCAAAGTTATTCCTTCCTACTATGATAAAGGGAATGAGGAGTAAGATCTACCCTACCAGGAATGAAAGCCTGGCATGGATACATGGGGACCAGAATGGAAATCTTGAGGAGATATCCCTTAGGATGTCAGTCTCCAATAGATGAGGGAGCTGGACCAGGCTACTGCTTCATGTGAAAAGTGGTAATGACTTGATGACCTGTAGATGCATAAGATGTGGCAGGCTGAGAGGTATGGGATTTCAGCTGAGGAGGCAAAGTACTGACTGAAAAACAAAGACTGAGATATGACACAGCCTTGGGAAGGTCTGACACAGAGAAAGGCAGTCTTCTGTAAGCATGCCAGAATTACTGAGGTCATGTGAAGGCTGCCAAGATCCCAGAAGGATGGATTCAGCAACATGTCAGGGTCATAACAAGTGCTAGGTCAGGAATGGAGACCAACACAGGAGTCAGAGGGAAAGGCAAATATTCATCATCCTGGCTAGAAGGCCAAGTTAGGTCAGGACTTAGCCATGACTTCAAGAAAAAATCCCAGGAATTGATGGGGTGTCTGGGTGGCTCAGTTGGTTAAGCGACTGCCTTCGGCTCAGGTCATGATCCTGGAGTCTTAGGATCCAGTCCCGCATCAGGCTCTCTGCTCAGCGGGGAGTCTGCTTCTCCCTCTGACCCTCCTCCCTCTCATGCTCTCTGTCTCTCATTCTCTCTCTCTCAAATAAATAAATAAAATCTTAAAAAAAAAAATCCTAGGAACTGAGGAACTTTCAACTTCTTGCCAGTGCCTCTTATGATTATTTGCAGAATAGAACCAAACCCCCTTCATGGCTGGGACTAAGTCTACAGGTGGGCTAAATTGTCAAACCACAGGAGCCTACTAATAAGTGTCTATGTGTAGCCTACAATGTCTATAGTTACTTATCTTTGGTCTCACTTCTGGAAATTATTCTCTCCACCACCATTAGTTATACCCCTGTGATCCCTGTATGCCCTATGATGACATGCATCATACTTCATTATAGTTTAACATCATTCTTCCTTATCCCATTAGAGTGAGGCCCTGTCTCTATTCATCATGAAGCCCTAATGGCTAACCCAAGTTTAGTACATGTAATTACTAAAGAAATTTATTGGATGAATGAGCATGTGAGTGAGTGAGTGAATGAGAGAGTGCGTAAGTGAGGGAGTAGCAAAAGATGAGGTTGGAAAGGCAGATAGGGACCAAATCATATGGTGCTTTGTAAGCCATGTTGTGGAGTAAAGACTGATCATAAAAGAAGTGAAGAGCCATTAATAGATTTTATTTATTTGGGTCCTTTCTTGTTTCTTTTTGATAAGTCTGGCTAGGGGTTTATCAATCTTATTCTTTCAAAGAACAAGCCCCTAGTTTCATTGATCTGTTCTACTGTTCTTTTGGTTTCTATTTCATTGATTTCTGTTCTAATCTTTATTATTTCTCTTCTCCTGCTGGCTTTAGGCTTTATTTGATGTTCTTTCTCCAGCTCCTTTAGGTGTAAGGTTAGGTTGTGTATTTGAGACTTTTCTTGTTTCTTGAGAAAGGTTTGTATTGCTATATACTTCCCTCTTAGGACTGCCTTTGCTGCATCCCAAAGGTTCTGAAGAGTTGTGTTTTCATTAGTTTCCATGAACTTTTAAAGTTTTTTTTAATTTTTAATTTTTTTATTATGTTATGTTAGTCCCCATACAGTACATCATTAGTTTTTGATGTAGTGCTCCATGATTCATTGTTTGTGTATAACACCCAGTGCTCCATGCAATACATGCCCTCCTTAATACCCATTACTGGGCAAGCCCATCCCCCACCCCCCTTCCCTCTAAAACCCTCAGTTGGTTTCCCGGAGTCCATAGTCTCTCATGGTTTGTTGCCCCCTCTGAATTCCCCTCCTTCATTTTTCCCTTCCTTTTCCTAATGCCCTCCATTCTATTCCTTATGTTCCATGAATTTTTTAAATTCTTTAATTTACTGGTTGACCCATTCATTCTTTAGTAGGATGCTCTTTAACCTCCACGTATTTGTGTTCTTTCCAAATTTTCTCTTGTGATTGAATTCAAGTTCTAAAGCATTGTGGTCTGAAAATATGCAGGGAATAATCCCAATCTTTTGGTACTGGCTGAGACCTGATTTGTGACCCAGTATGTGGGTCACATACTGGAGAATGTTCCATGTGTACTTGAGAAGAATGTGTATTCTGCTGCTTTAGGATAAAATGCTCTGAATATATCTGTGAAGTCCATCTGGCCCAGTGTGTCATTCAAAACCCTTGTTTTATGTTGATCTTCTGCTTAGATGATCTGTCCATTGCAGTGAGTGGGGTGTTAAAGTCCCTTACTATTACTGTATTATTATCAATGTGTTTCTTTAATTATGTATTAATTGGTTTATATAATTGGCTTCTGGGGGTCATAAATATTTATAATTGTTAGATCTTCTTGTTGGATAGACCTTTTTATTTTAAATATGTTCTCAGTTACCCCCTATACTCAAAGGCCATTGGCTCCAAAGTGGGCACTCGTTATGTTCCATTAGATCATGCCCTCACAAAGTAACTGGTTAAAATATTGACTCACAGGAATCAGCTCTGATATTTAGGTCTTCATCACATTAAAGACAGTGTCTAGGTCAATTTCTCAATATCCATCATCTGCCTGGGAACAGTACAGATTCCTTTCTATACCATTGATCTTCATAGCTAAAAAAATTATGTGAAAGAGCTTTCATACCTCAGTACACTTATTAATCTTAGAAGCTCTGAATTCATGTATTCCATAACCTCCTACTTTTCAGGATTATTATGTTAATTAAAATTATAAAATGGACTCAATAAAGAGCTTCTGGTAATTGAAGTGAGTAAATGAACTTCCTAAGTGCTCTTCCTGGAATTTAAGAACCAGAAGCATAGGGGGCGAATAACTTTTTATTTTCTTCCAATAAGAAATACATAATTGTTCCTTGAAAGACTTTCATGGTAATCTATCTGGGAGGTCTATAAACTCTTCATGCTGATACAACTATACACTTTTATAGAAAGATAGAACTTTAAGGAATATCTAGTCCAGTGTCTTTGAAACAATTTTTAGTTTCTTCTAAAGAGCTTTTTTAAAAGAAAGCTAGCAGAGAAGCACAATATATAAAAACCAAGCATTCACATGGCAAGAAATAAGGCAAAGGGGAGGTTAGGTTTGATCTGATTCGATATTTTCATTTTTTACAACTGAAGCCCGGAGAGATAAATGACTGGGGCAAAGCCATACTGGAGGTTAGAGACAGAGCTGAGAACTACTCTTCCAGTTGTATGTGTGTTGTTCACTCATCAAACAATTGTTTATCAGGCACAGTTCTTGATGCTGAGGATAAATTAGCATATAAAACAAAGTTCCCATTTTTATGGGAGAGAACAAATAGACAAATATTTCTGTGTGTGTGTGTGTGTGTGTGTGTGTGTGTGTGTGTAAATGACCAGTGCTGTGAAAAGGTAGCATAAGGGAATAGAAAGTAAAGTAAGACAGTGATAAGGTTGTTATATTGTGTTGTCAAGGAAGGCCTCTCTGGTGAGGTAACACCTAAATAAAGTGAAGGAGATAGGATGGCAAGATGGCGGAGGAGTAGGAGACCTGGATTTCGTCTGGTCTCAGGAATTCAGCTGAATAGGGATCAAACCATTCTGAACAGCTACGAACTCAACAGGAGATCGAAGAGAGAGTACCAACAACTCTCTGAACCCCTTCCTCCCCCGGGAGGAGCGGCGCAGGAGCACACCGCAGGGATCTGCTGGGTTTGGAGACTCCACATGGGATCGAGTGCCAGAGATAGAAACGCTCGGTCACAGGCCGGGTGAGCACGGAGTGCGGCCAGAGAACAGGGAGATGGGAGTGACGGCTTTTCTCTGGGGGCGCACTGAGGGGTGGGGCCCCGAGTACTCGGCTCCTCCGGGTGGAGATTGGGAGGCCGCCATTACCACCCGGGTCCTCCAAAGATGTACTGAGAGCTTGCAGGGAACAAAACCTCCTGAGAGCAAACCCAAGCAGCTTGCTTAGCCCGGACAGACAAGGGCGGGGAAATTCCGCCTCCGGCAAAGACATTTGGGAACCATGGCAACAGGCCCCTCCCCCAGAAGATCAGCACAA
>NW_027397071.1:63157239-63185697 GCF_003265705.2 Callorhinus ursinus | reverse complement strand
GAGCGACGTCCCTCAGAGGAGCCAACTTCTAAAAGTTCCGATTTTGTGCTCCGCGGCTCCATCACTTGCCAGAAGCAGCCCACGGAGGCCCCTCCCCCGCCGTCTATCCTCCCGAATATCGCCTCAGATTCACTTCTCCACACGTCCTACCTTCCAGTAAGTGTTTGCTTCTCTGTTCAGAAAGTTGTTGCTACTCTGTTCTTCAGTCTCCTGTTGAATTCGTAGGTGTTCAGAATGGTTTGATCCCCATTCAGCTGAATTCCTGAGACCAGAGGAAATCCAGGTCTCCTACTCCTCCGCCATCTTGCTCCGCCTCCTATTTCCTTGTCTTAACAAGAAATTATTTCTTATACTTAAATGACTGTTCCATCATTCTGTATAGTTTGCTAGAGTCAGAAGGAAAGGCCTTGCTGTCCCTAATCAAAGCACATAAGCCTACCTATGCTAATCAGATATGGCCTCCATAAAATCTGTAGTTTGAATAGAGAAAAAATAATAAAAGTCTTGGTGTTCCTTCATGTGCTGACCAGACTTTCCCACCCCAAAGCTACTGTTGTGGCTTCCTCTCCCTTGTGCTAAAGTTCTTCCCTTCTTGCTCACCCTAAGTCCATGTCTCTTTCCAACTTCCATTGATTCTGTAAGTCCCCAATATCTTGCAAATGCATTTCATTTTGTCTGAGTTAGAATTGATTTCTATTCTTAGTGACTAAAGAAACTGTATCTTATACATTTATACATAGCCAATTTAACTTGAGACAATGAAAACATCACCAACATAAGCCACATTTGCCTTCTAGATAATTAGAATTATGTTGTTGAACATTAATGTTGATAAAGAAATTTGAATTACATATATGGTCTTTGCCAACTCATTTGCCCCTCTGAAAAGCAATTTCTCCAACTAAAAAACAAGAAGATTAAATTAAAAACCAAACAAAACAAGATGAAACTGATCCTTTAAGGATCTTTACAGAATTGACATTCTAGGATTACAAAGACTATGAGGTTATGATTCCAAGAATTTCATTATAATGTTATTAGTTTTATAAGATATCTTCAAACCTTCAAACAAAGACCAGTAAGAAAAAAGTTCAGATCATATGATAGCCTAAAATCACACTATATAAACAGCTGCCTATCTCAACTCTACATAGGGGTAGCTCAGACATTCAACTGCTTCTTGGGTTGAATAAGAAATAAGAATGTGGTAGGGGAGATATGGTGTGTCCACTGAAAGATGTCATTTAAGATCACATAGCTAGTCAGTGGCAGTTAGTCAGGCTTCAACTCCAGCAATGTGGACTTTCATAGGAGAGATAGGTAGGGTGTCCAGGGAAGGATTCTTCAAGAGGGTGGCTTCAGGCTGAATCTTGACAGTGGGATAAAATGGGGTATCATTCAAATGGGAGGAAAGATTTCTTAGACAGAGGGAGTATATATGAAAAGGACCAGAGGTGAGAAAGCACAAGATGTGTTCAGAGGAACTGGGCCATGTAGCTGAAACATAGGTTTTATGTAAAAATCATTGGTGAGGAGTTTGAAGAGAAGCCTGAACCCAACTTTGGGGAATGGGATGGAGTTTGAATGTCAGACTGAGGATTATCATCAATTAAATGTATCATACATATACTTTATTTTCTCCAAGTAATCTTTCCTATTTTGCATCTGCATCTTCTGCCTTGCCTATGATGGCACCAAAGGAGGGGCAAGATCCATATAATGTGATCAGAGTTCACAGACTTTGGAGAAGTGTTAGCTAAAATAGAACAAATGGGTAGATTACTTTTCCAGGCAGGGTGACCGAACAGCAGCCAGCTTCCTATCAGAAGCTTTCACAACCAGCCTAATCCTTTCTGAGAGAGTTCTAGGGGTGTCTTGAGCTAGGTCTGGAATTTGGGGAGGGCATGAGAAAGTGGTGGTAAGTGTGGAAAGAGGAGGGCTGTGAAAGTAGAGTGGTTAGAAAGGCCAGGCCTTTTCCCTGAGCTCGTCTTCCATCCTGAAGCATAACACTGGGAAAGTGTTCTGCAAGCTGACAAGTTATTGCAGAGAGGGAAAAAAAAGAAGAGAAAAAATAAATTCTGTGAACTGAAGACAAAGGTGATGAGATCAAGAGGCAAATGCAAGGAGAAAGGTCTTAAAGGAAGATTTATTAAGAGCATGGCTTGCATCAGTCCCAGAGGCAGGAATGATTTGCAAAATAAATTCAGCAATGTTTCCTGTCCTTTTGGGCTGAGACCTTACAGAATGTGATATTCCTTAAAAACGAGTCACAGTCCTCCCCAGGGCTTCCGGCTTGCCCGAAATGGATTCCCAGTGTTGTGAATACATATTTATAGGAATAAGGGCGAAAGGAATGGCAACTTTGTTCTTTCTGGCTTAGTTTTGGTCAGAAATTGCATCTCTATTTACTTGAAAATCACTCAGAATGTAGCTGTACCAGTGTCCATCTCACTGGAAGCAGCAAAGCCTCAGCTGATCAAAAGTGCTTCTGAATGCTGAACAGTCCACAGATGCAGACTGTCGAAAAGAGAACTGCAGCCCTGCCTATGAGGTTAGTATGCCCTACCTGGCTACCTCGAATTTCAAAATTTAGTTAATTCTCAATTTCCTGACTCAGTCAAAGCAAATCCGTATAGATAATGCAAAACTAAGCATACATTCAGTACCTTCGCCATGTAAGCATTTTTCTAAGTACTAGAGATTTAAAGATAAACAAGACAGAATCCTGTGTGATGTGTTGGATGGATGGTTAAGAACTCGCCAAGAGATAAGGGGATAATAAAGGAATTTCTAAGCAAAGAGAAAAGCATGGGAAGATGGAGCTGGATTTTGCATACCATTTAAGGGAACAGATATTTAAGTAATATCAGATTTTTTTACACACCTGCTTAAAAACTTCTAGTGCCTTTCTACTGCACAAAAAAGTAGGGAGCTAAACTCATCATCATAATGTGACTTCCACCTACTTCATCTTGTACTGCTGTCCTTCTTTCCTCCTACTCTAGCCCCGCGGGCCTTCTTTCTGTTCTACAAATACATCAAGTTCAGCCCTTTCTCAGGGCCTTTTCTTTGGTCTTCCCTCTCTCTTGAATGCTCTTCCCTCAACCCCTTCTTATCTTTCTTTTTTTTATTATTATTATGTTACGTTAATCATCATACATTACATCATTAGTTTTTGATGTAGTGTTCCATGATTCATTGTTTGCATATAACACCCAGTGCTCCATGCAGAAGGTGCCCTCCTTAATACCCATCACCAGGCTAACCCATCCCCCAGTGCCCTCCCCTCTAGAACCCTCAGTTTGTTTCTCAGAGTCCATAGTCTCTCATGGTTTCATATCTCATCCCAGATGCCACCCCCACAAGGAGTTTTTCCCCAATCACTTAATTTAAATTAGACTTACTGCAGTCACTCTCTCTCATCCCCCTGTTTTATTTTCCTCATAGCACTCGTCACCATCTGAAATGTTGTTTCCTGCCACTCAAGTATAAGTTCCTTGATGACAGACACTATGTATCTATATCTATATCTTCAGTGTCTAGAAGTTGCTGGCACAAGAATTGAATAGATGAACTCAATGACAAGAACCTTTGCATCAGTATGCAGGGTCCCTGCCTTCACTGGGTGCCCTGCATACTGATGCAAGGTTCTTATCACCAATTAGAGGGCATTTTCTGTGTGCTGGGTCCATGCTAAGCCAATTACCTTATTTAACACTCATAGCAATCTTGGGATATAAGAACTATCTGCTTCCTTTTAGTGATGAAATATTTGAGAGATAGGAAGGAATTTAGTAACATGTCAGTGTCATTATTGCTCCTGAACAGAAAAAATAGAATTTGAATCTGGTCTATCTGATGCCCAAATACACAATTTAACAATTCAGTGAAGAGGGGTGATTAGACTGCAGTCTCTCTTAAACTACCTCAGAATTTTGCCATTTGAGGGATCTTCTACAAATGTGTAATCTTATAGGAGTGTATCATTCTGGAAGGGATGTCTTTGAGGGCAAATTGTGGATAGGGGAAAAGTCAAACCTAGTAGCAGATCCCAAATCTTGCCCTCAGATAGCCAGAAATTCTCTTTATACTTAAACTCCATATGTACTCATCTTAAATAAAAAAACTGGGACAATATATCTACTTTTACATAAAAAATCTAGAAAAATTGAAAAGAAAAACCCATCTGTTTTAGGACAAAGACTTGGGTAGAAAGGGTCCTGGACTTTTGATCTCATGATGACCAAAAATGGCCGTGTTGTATGTGTGTGTGTGTGTGTGTGTGTGTGTGTGTGTGTGTGTGTAGACCTAGGTCCAAAATAAATTTGAAGTGAATTATAGAGATGTATATAATAGAAATATAAACAATAAACAAAAGAGGAAATGAAGACAAGATATCATAGGCAAGAAAATGAAACAAAGCTTGAAGTAATGATATCACAAACAGATGAATACTGTAAAGTCCTATGCACTCATTAAAAGTAGGCTTTAATTGAGCTTCCTAGTAGCTGAAGCAAAAAAGGAACTATAACCAGTGATATGATTCTTAGAGTTCATAAAATTAAAAAAAAAATCCAGTTGCTTGGGGAAAAAATAAGCCAGTTACTCATAATTTTGGAACCTGACAATTTTTTTTCATTCCTTCATATGGCATGCATCTGTTTTCTTACCATATTTAGAGTAAATTCATTAAGAATGTTCATAAAATTATTTTATGGGGTCTTTAAATGCAGGCCAAGGGCAATATATCAAAAGGGAATTATACCAAGGCATCTCTATGAAGCACAAAGATAATGCAGTCCATTTATTCAGCTCTCAGATTATCTAGCGTGGTCTAAGAACAGGGGAACTAATGAACTGTGTTATCTTCAAGCAGGCTTCGATTAATGCTATTTCTTGCAACTAGATTTTTATTCAGAATAAGATAGCAAAGAATTAGAGGCTCCACTTTGTGTCAAATTCCTGGAATACAAATAGTCCACTCTGGTAGTTAAAAGCATAATCTTACATTCTTACAGTCAACTAAGTGGAGGATAGATCTGATACGCTCATTTGCAAATGAAGAAATCAACAAGACTGTGTACTTAACCTGTGTAGATGGCCAAAAAGGAACATGTGGATAAGGTGAGTATTATCCATGCAAAATATACCAGATCTAATCTAATGCACTGACAACTGGCATAAAATTGTGGACTTTCAGCTTTCAATTTTAAATAAGATGATACATTTTCTCTTTTAATTAGAATGAAATTTTCACTGGAATTGTTGGCCACTGAACTGAGCTGGCCAAGGGCTACCTTACATTTCAAAGAGACAAAATCTTGGGAATAACTATACCTTCACTAGGGAGTGCATTCGACCTAAGCTCTAAAATGCCACTTTGAGAAAAGGGAGTCTGGAAAAGTTCCCTGTTCAGTGATTGTGTTTTTAATAAATAAAAAGACAGCTGCGATGAAGAGAAAGCAGCATATGGGATAAAAACCCTACAAGTAAATTGTCTGCAGAACGTTGCAGTAATCCCTATGGCATGTACTTCCTAGAGAATGACGGGACGTTTGTCAACACACATAGAGCAAGTGATAGGAAAAGATTCCCATATATAATTCATCTCTCTATCAAGTTAAATACACAAATACCTCAGTTGTGGGTTGGCACAGACTAAATATTTAAAAGCCTCCCACAGTGCTCCAGGTCCTCATTGTTGCCATTCCAGACAACAGCAGGAAACAAGCATTTCTCTCATTCAGAGTCACTGACAGGCACCTCTTTTCTCTTGGTCAATAAGCACCATTATTTTGTGCTGGCTATTAGTACTTCCTTGGCCAGAAACAATTATAGAGAGACTTTAAGCTAGAGGGAATACACTCAATTATAGTCAAAAGTGTGCCTGATTTTTAAATTAGTTAGGTGTAGGATTCCACTGTTCCCTACTCCTTAGAGATTTTTTTTTTTTGCCATAACATCTACATCACTTCAATGAATGTGTGTGTGTGTGTGTGTGTGTGTGTGTGCACGCATGCCTCCCTCTCTTAGATAGAAAGTGCTTGAGAATAGTAGTTGTTATTAGTAGTTATTTGTTTTGGTGCACCCAGCACTTCTCACATAGGGCATACTTAAAAATTGACTACAAATAAATGAATGACTACAAAAAAATTTCCCCCTCCATAAAAATATTTGATTTTTGAATGCTTAACACCATCACTATCATCTCACTAATCCTTGTGCTCTACTCTATGCTCCTGAACAGATCTGATTTAAATCATCAAAGGCATATAAAGAATACCCCAGATAATATATTCTGTGTATTACATATAATTTCTCAGTTGGAATCTGATTCTATTTACAAAACTACTTCACATGAACATTTCTTGAATCACAGTTACTATATAAACCCAGATACATCTTTTAGACTACTGTGTTCAGTCCTCCAAGTACATTTGAAAAACAAGAGTGAAAAACTAGCCAAGCACATGGATGAGAGCTTCTTACTAACTCATTATTTAAAAAATCACTCATTCTTTGAAGGGCGCCTGGGTTTTTGAGCATTGGCTCTTGATTTTGGCTCAGGTCATGATCTCAGGGTTCTGTGATTCAACAGGTGAGGGGCTCTGTGCTCAGCAGGGAGTGTGCCTGAGATTCTTGCTCTCTCTCAAAATAAAGAAGTAAATCTTTAAAAAAATAAAAGTTACTCACTCTTTGAGTAGCCACTGTTTTTCCAGGTCAATTTCTTTCTTTAAGAGGAAGACTTTAAAACATTAAATAAAATAAAGACATAATCTATGGAAATAAATATTAACTAAAAATAATGTTAGTTGTCCTTTGCATCATATGAAATATTGTCAAGAGCTGAAGGAATAATTATTTTGCTTCCAAATTCATTCGTTCCCAAAGATGATCAAAAGGAGGAAGAAGTGGGTGGGGAACAGTGAGTCCCTAACATTAATGATAATAATAATAAGTATGATCATTTTAATATTAATAATTAACATTTATTAAGGCCTTACTATGTAACAGGGACTATTATATTCCATTCATTATTATTAACATGTCCCTTTTAAGAATGAGAAAATAGGTTTGAAGAGTTAAGTAATTTCCTTAAGGTCACATAGCTGACGAATAGTGGAGCTAGAATCAGAATCATGATGTGTATAACTCCAAGCCTGAACAGATAACCCAGATCCAAATAGTCTTGTCTCACAAGAGCCTCACAGAATAGTAGGGTAGAGAAACAGGGCCTGTGAGCTCCCTGAAGGCCAGAATGCATTCTGTCCCTGTTCTATACTCTGATCCAATCCTGGGGCTTTAAAATCCAATTAGATACTGCAGCTCTTGAATTTATATCTCATGCTCTACCTTTCCCCCTGAGCTTCAGACATGTATTTAATTGCCTACTAGACATCTTTGCTTGGATACCTAGTGGACATCTTAAACCTAACATGTCTGAAATAGAATTCTCGATTTTCTTTCTTCAATTGCACTAACCAGTCACTGAGGCCAAAAACCTAGTAGTCATGGCTCCTGTCTTTCCCTAGCACCTCATATTAAATCCACAAGCACATTCTTTTGACATACCTCCTGAAACCAATCACTTTTCAGCACTCCACCTCTAGGATCCAAGCCCTATCAGCTCTCCCTGGACCACCACAGGTGCCTCCTTACTAGTATCCCTGAAAGTACCATTTTCTTTCTGCTGAGCCACTAGCAGCCTCCCTGGCCTGAGGTCCTCCTCATCTTTCTCCTGGATGACTACAGCAAGCTCTTTGATGACTTCCTGCCTTCACCCTTGCTCTTTCCCCTTCTCTGGCCCCTTTAGTCTACTCTCTAGCTGGTAGCCAAGTGATATTTTAAACATAAATTAGATTCACATCACTTCCCTTGTTGAAAGCCGTTGAAAATTTAGGGCAAACCCGAAGTCCTTACCACAGTCTACAGAGTTCTACATCTGATCCAACTCCTGGCTATTTCTCAGATCTCATTCTTACTACTTGCTCAGTTCTGCTCAGTTACACTGGCCTTCTGACTTGTTATCTCTGGGCCTTACTCCATGCTATTCCTTTTGCCTGGAATATATTTCTTTAGAGCTTCATATGGCTCACTCTCTTATTTCATTCAGATTTTTGCTCAACTGTCCCACATTATCTAAAATATTCCTCCTCTATAACTCTCTATTTCTTCTTCCTGACTTACTATTCTTTATGTCACTTACCAATACCTGATAGTATACTATATATTTGTTTTGTCATGTGTTTTGCCCCACTATAATGAAAGTTTCATCAGGGAAAAGACTTCATTTTGTTCATGTTCTCTCCCCAGGATTTAGGACAGGGTCTAGCACACAGTAAGTGATCAATAAATATCTACTGATTAGATGCTATTTCTCCAGGGTCCAACAAAGGCCTGGCATAACTGGTGAAAAAAAAATAGTTGTGAAATGAAAATGGGCATGAATACCAAAGAGTAGTTTTATAGATAAGTGAGACATGTTTGGAGCCAGCCAGACTCAAGGTTGCAAGGTCATTCCCCCCCGCCCCCGGTTTTATTAAGGAATAATTGACAAATAAAATTGTAATATATTTAAAGTATACAATGTGATGATTTGATACTTGTATATATTATGAAAGGATTCCCACCACCAAGTTAATTGACACATCTATCACCTCACATATTTACCTCTTTTTTTAAATGAAAACATTTAATTTCCATACTGTCTTAGGAAATGTCAATTTTACAACACAGTATTATCAACTATAGTCACCGTGTTATACTTTAATCCTCAGATCTTATTCATCTCATAACTGGAAGTTTGTACCCTTTTATCAACCTCTCCTTGGCAAACACTTTTCTACTCCCTGTTTTTATGAGATCTTTTTTTTCTTTTTTAAGAGGTAAAGAAGCAAGGGTAGGCCCAGAAACAGGATCAGTTTGAAATCTTACCCCTTGCAATGTGGGTACTTACAATAGAATCCTACCCAGGTAATTGATTCCTTCTTTAAAAATGGTGGAGTTGGGTTTTGCATAATGGAGGAGGGGTTGAAATCTACACTGATCTGGACTAGCTTTTCAGTTTAGTTCCCAGAATTAGCATTTTTACCAAGTAGCTCCCAGCTGGGTTTAAATATCTCAGGTGCCTAAAAACTCACTGTCACATTTACCAAAACTTTGCCTGCTCTATCAATTCCCCCAAATCATATGTTCTCCTTTGACAAATACAGTGCTAAGCAATTCAGGAAAGAAAGGAAGAGGAAACAAGTATTTTCAGAGCATCTACTACGTGCCAATAACCGTGCTGAATGCTTTACCCAGTTTACTTTATTTAATCCTCGTAACAACCTGGGATATAGAAATTTTTATCCTCAATTTAAAGATGATATGATTGAAGTCTAGAGAGATGATAGGACTTGCTTAAAATTTAGTACTTGAACCAAGACAACTTTATGATTTTGTGAAAACAATACAAAACAAAAACAAAAACAAAACCAAGGCAAACAAGTAAACAAAACACCACTTGACTAATACCCAGGATCACAGCAGGAAACTAGGTGGCACACTCAAACTAGCTAATGCATAGGAGAGTTTAAAGCAGGACTATTTTCAAAGGTGGAAGCAGAATAGGAAAACCTGAATGAATAGTGTTGTACCCAGAGGCTAGATATCACCTGGAGGCAGGGAGGGGAAGGGAGGGAGTGGTTACCAGGCCCTGGACGCTGAGGGACTATATTGAGAGGGCCCCTTTTCAAAACTGTGACAAGGGACATAGCCAGCCAATATCACCCTTCAGGAAGGAATACATATGACAAGTATACATTTCTCCCTCCTTCTGTCTTTTGGGGGTATCCCTGATTGACTGGAAACTAATAGAAATCATAGGTCAGAGGAGACTGTTGATGTGATCCACACAGGCAGGCCTGGGGGTGAGGTGTAATATAATATGGTAAAAGGGTGGAGAGAAGATCAGGAGGGACAAATTGAATATATCCTGCATGCCTACTTAAAGAAGGTCATCAAAGGCTATAAATAAACCTGAATTTGGATTATACTTCTTTGTCTAAATTGCCGCATTATATGTTTTAACCTGCCAATTCTTGTTTTGTTCACTGTAATACTTCAAACAAAAGATTCTCTTTAAATGATTATTATTTTGCAATTACAGCCCACACTAATGAAAATTATGTGCTTTTTTTCATAACAACTCTTCTAAAAATTCCTCTTTGGTACTTCATGAACATCCCATAGTTCTTTCAGAGCATTTATATATAGCCTTCTTTAATTGTTTCTCTAAAACAATTAGAATTTCATTATTATATTTGAAATTTTAATATAGTCATTATAATGTCAAAGGAAACTTCTCTGAGCCACATTCTTCATATTTTCATATTAATGGAAGTACTGTTACAATGTTAATAGAAAAATGGGTTTAATCAATTATTTAATTCATTCATTAACTACATATTACCTCCAAACTCAAGGGAATGTAAAACAAACAACTCATTTAAAACAACAAAAAGGATGCTGCTTTGGAAACTTCCAAGTATATTCAGTAACTTTAAATCATTTTTATCTGGAATGACTAACCCCATAGGAATAGAAAGAGCATGCCATGTGAAAAGAACATAATCTTTTGAGTTAGGGGGACTTGGATTAAAGTCCCAGCTCTATAGTTAACTAGCTGTGTGATTTTGTAACATGTCTTAAAGTCTCTGAGCCTGCTTCTTTGTCTACAAAGTGGGTGAATAATATGTATTTCATAGAGTTATTTGAGGATTGTGGTAAATAAAATATGCAAAGATTATATGAGAGTGCTTGGCCCCTTAAAAATGCTCAGGAAATTGAAGGTATCATCTGTTCATTTTTATTCTTAAATAGGACTTCTTTCAGATGTCCTTGCTTCTTTTCCACTAAAGAACTGCTTTGCCTTCATCTCTCACACCCAGAGCCCAAAACTAGCCCTACGCAAGGTGTCCTTTGCTTTCTCCTCTCTGGGCCCTGACCTATCATTTTTTATTCCTCCAGACAAAGGCACCTGTCATGCCAAAGGCCCCTATCCTCCAAATGTATTTCTCTGTCTTAGCATTGAAAAGGAAAGGAAGGCCAAAAGTTTATTGTTGTTTGTTTGTTGTTCGTTTTGTGCCTCCAACAGAGGAGAAACCACTCCCGGGTCTGATGCTCTCTAAGACCCAAGGCAGGGGCTTAGGAGCTAGAGATAAGAAACCTGAAAACTTTAATCCATGAAGGATAATGACCTCTTTCATTGGGCCCCCATGCTTAGCACAATCTTTCCCTAGGGAAGCTGGCAGTAAAGGAGGCTAGATTTAGGGGCAACAGTATTATCATGGGTAGTATCATTATTCCAATTTTAGAAGGTAAGAAATCAGCTCAAAGTCAAACCAGAGTTTGATTAAGAGGAGGGCCATAGGGGCAGCTGTCAATAATGCTAATCTGTAAGATGTGTTCAATGTAACTGAAAGTATAAGATGATGGGAAACATTGCATGTAACAGAACTATCTACTCTCTCTTTATCTTAAGATAAAGAATGATGTTCTGAGGGTGGGACTCAGTAAATGGGGAGGAAAAGACTTAGGAAGCAAGTCTAGAACCGGTTTGTGGGCTGATTTTCTCAGGTTCACCTTGCAGCTTTGGCCATTTCTTTATCCAAACATTCTGAGTTCAGGCTCAGAGGGCCTTCCTGTCCTTCCTTCACTTCAGTTACCTCACCAAACTTGCCTCTAACTTCCCAATTACTTCCTTGAGCCTCATTTTCCTCATCTTAAAAAAGGGAACTTTATTATTTTAAGGCTACTATAAAGATGAGAGAAAAAAAGATGTAGGGCATCTAGACTATTACCTGGGCAATAAATGGTAGTTGTTGTTATCAATATTGTTTGTTGTTTTTCTTTCTGGCATCATCATCAGATTATCTTGCAATTGTCTATTTTCATATCTGTCTTTCCCAGTAAACTATGAGCAACTTAATGGCATGGGCCCACATCTGCTCACCTCTCATTATCAGCACTCAGCACAGAGCTTAGCACAGAGAAAACTCTCAAACATTTGTCAAAGGAATGAAGGAGTAAATGACTCCTTCTCTGACTACCCAAATGTTTGCAGCCACCCAAATGGCACTGGAGGTTTATTCTGCAGCAGAGAGTGGCAAAGGAGGCCCTTTGTGAAGCTGACCTTTATGTTTTGGCCCCATTCAGGCACCTTTTCCTTCTGCTCTTATTTCACAGGAAGAGAGATGGTATGAGACTTCAAGGGAAAGGACATCAAATCCTGGAGAGCCTAGATGCAATTTGCACTTCCACAAATTGCCCGGAGGACCTTAAGTTGCAGCTAATTATCACCAGTAATTAGACCTGCTCTTCAGAAAGGCAGAAATAGTGTCCTGTAGAGAACACCCCATGTTCCTCAAAGAGAAATTCAGATGGGACAGATGTCACTCCCTTCCCAGAATCCTTACCTGATGAGGGGGCTCCATTTGGCTTCAGTGACTGACCCAGAGACTTACTGCCTGGACCAAAAAGATACTAATGACAGGAACAACACAATGCATCTTGGAAGTGTTCTGAAATTTCAAGTGTTTTTAGCCAACATCATACTAGATTCTCAGACCAGTCCTAGGATGGAAATAAGACTCATGCATTTGCTGTACACCTACCATGTGCAGTTTACTCTGCTAAGCACAGAAAATACGTTAGTAAACACACCCCATAAAATACCTGCTTTTGCAGAATTTGAAGACTCATGGAAGAAGCAGTAAGCAGTATGTCATTATAATCCAATGTGATCAGTGCTATAATAAAAGTAATAGGTAACTATGTTTAAAAATCTATATCCCCATGTTATGGAAATGGTTATTTGACTAGGTAACTCAGAGGAGGTGGCATTTGATCATCACAGCAAATGCAGCTCACAGAAGTTAAGTAAGTTTCTTGTGCCTACATGGTAAATACAGAACTCAAAACCAAAACCTAAGTCTTTCAACTTCCAATCTCTGGCTTGTTAAGAGAGCACTTCTATTCAATATTGAATTTGTCTCTACAGTTTTCCTACAAATGTTCATCTAGCATAGGCTTGAATACCTTTAGTGACAAAATGTTTATCACCTCATAAGGCATCCCATTTCGCTTTAAGGTAGAACTCATTTTTTAAAATGTTCGTTCTTAACAGAAATAGCAGTGAAGAGAATTATTGTGCTTAGAGAGGGGAAGGGAGGGCATGAGCATAACTGTGGATACAGAAAGTTTGACTTTCCAGATAGTTTTGAGTTAGACAGGAAAAAAAAAAAGCTGGGTAAAGTGAAAAGGATGGAATAGATCTAGAGCTGATGAGAATGTAGAACAACCAGAATTCTCATATATGCTGGTAGGAGTATCACCTTGTAGTACTGGCAATATTTATAAAGTAGGACGTATGTGGGGTAGGCTGAAGAATGTCAGACTCCGAGGATGTCCACATCTTAATCCCTGGAACCTATAAATGTTACTTTATATGGGAAAAAAGATTTTACAGATGTGATTAAGTTGGGATCTTGAGGGGGGAGATTATTCTATATTACCTGGAGGTCCTGATGTAATCACAAGGGTTCTTATAAGAGAGAAGGCAATGTAAAGACAGAAGCAAAGAAAGATTTGAAAATGCTGTGCTGCTGACTTTGATAATGGAGGAAGGAGCCATAAGCCAAAGAATGCAAGGAATGTAGCTCTAAAAGCTAGAAAAGACAAGGAGACAGATTTCCCGCTGGAGACTCCAGAAGGAACCAGCCCTGCCAACACCTTAATTTTAACCCTGTAAGACTCATTTTGGACTTCTTACTGCCAGAAATGTAAGAAAATAAATTTGTATCACTTTAAGTCACTAAGTTTGTGGTAATTTGTTATAGAAACAACAGGAAACTAGTAGAATATGTATACTCAATGGCTGACCAATTCTACTCTCATATCCTCACTAGAATACATGCATATGTGCACCAAAATACATATACAATAATATTCTACAAAACTATTTGTAATATACAAAAATAGAAAGTACCCAAATGCCATCAACATACAATGGATAAATAAATTGTGGAATTAAGTGAGGATAAGGTTATCCTTGGGGGAGTGGAGCACAAAGAGGGCTTCTGAAATTCTGGTAATGTTCTGTTTCTTGATTAGGGTGCTGGTTACATAGGCATATTTAGACTAAAAATGCATCAAGCCATGTACATATGATATGTGCACTTTTACATTTGCATATTATATTTCAATAAGAAGTTTAAAAAGAAACCAAAGTTCAACTTACTGATGCACCTGGATGGACCCTCTGGAGGCCACCATGAATGTCACAAAGCCAATGGGTATTTGCCTAGGGTCCAGTGTTTAAAAATGAGAAGGACTTTGGCTCTAAGCAAAAATTTAACAAGGTCTACTTCTTTTAGCCTTGAAGAAAAGTCTTTCATGCTTGTTTAGGCACAAAGTCTTTCATGCCTGTTGTTTAAGCACATTCCTACTGTGGACCTCCTGACTCCATGGATATATTATTCTACTTGTTTGAAAAATTCGGCATGATGCATGCTGTAATGGAGTTATGTGATTGCCTCTGCAAGGAGAAAGTAGCTCTGCTGTGGTGGAGCAAGCTGGGTCTGGGAGACAGAAGACATGAATTTGAATTCTGGCTCTGTCACTGACTTGCTAGAGTAAGTCATTTCATTCTAAGATCATCTGTAAAATGAGTGGCTATGGGATTAGCTATAATCTGTAAGAATTAAACATAATATGTGTATACCCTTAGCTCCATGTCTGGCACATACAGAAGATCATCATACATATGTTATATCTGAATGAGAAGGAAATTTTAGCAGGGAATGCATATGGGGGGGAAGAGGTGAAGTTACATCTGAGCCCTGGTTGTCTGGACAAGGAAGACATGAAGTTGCAGTAAAAAAAAGTCCCAGAGACTGAGCTGGTTTAGACCAGGGCTAGAGCAGCCTGAGATATGAGAATAGATATGATCCAAGAATGGAAAAATGCCAGAAAAGTAACATCAATTATCATATCTAAAGACGAAAAGAGTGTTGTGGTCACAGCAGTAGGTCAGAAAGCAGGGATTCCAAGAGGCATGTAAGGGATAGAGCACTGGATAGGCTAAGGTGAGTGTTTCAGGACACAGGCTGTGAACAGATCTCCAGGGCTAGGAGTCCACTGGCTTAATAACACGAGGTTGGTCAGAGACTTTAAAGGAGCACTGCTGGACTGAAGAAGCTGGGCTTTGGAGGATTTAAGCAGGAGGCTTCTTTAGCTAAACCCTTCCCTAGGTGAGGCTAAGGTTTGGGGCATACTGCCTCTCTCCCACGGATGACTTTCGGCATTTGCAGATTAAACAAAAGTTCAAAAATCTATTTTGATACCTGGCAATATGCTACTCAATGGTTTTCTGTTGTGTTCTATGACCTTTCTGCTGTGTGTCTGTTTTGCTATTGATTTTAATTACGGAATATAATTTCCGGCATGAGGACTCAGGCAGCTCCCTCCGGAGGCCAAGCTCTTGCCAGGGCCTCCCAGAGGAAAGCAAATGGGAAAGCAGTATGGCTTAGAGCTACGTGCTATTCCTTACAAAGGACACAATGGCTTCTTTTCATATAAATGTCACTGCTGCGGTCTGATGCTTCTCCATCATCCCACTAAGCGTGAAGGGGGAATAGGATGTGGGAACAGAAATACTGCTCAGCTGCTGGGCTCATTTTAGCAAAAAACAAAGGAGCTTGCAAAACACAGCCTGGAACCATGTATACAGTGTGCCTAAATTATGAGGGAGGCAGCCAGTTTCCCAGAAGTTTAGGTCTGAAAACAATACTAGCAGATAGGTCACATGTGTGCATGCATGCACACGTGTGCGCGTGCACACACATACCTCTTACCTCCTTGAGGCAAAGTGCATGGTGCAAAAAGTCATGGAGAGTGAATGTGGAGACTTGAGTTCTGGTCTCAGTTGGGCCATTACCTACCTATGGGATCATAAGCAAGTCACTCAATGTTTTAGGCCCTTAATCTCCTAACCTGCAAAATAAAATGATTTGATTCAATAAGTGTTTCCTCTGTGCCAGGCATTGTGTGATGTGTCTTCATTTAATCATTAGAATTACTCTGCCAGGAAAACATTATCATCCAAGTTCCTCAGGACAGGAAGTATCTCTTTCATTGCACTTACCGTTCCTTACTATAACTTATATAATACCTGCCTCTCAGCCTAGATGGTGACATCTTCAGGACAAAAGTGGGTCTGATTTAACCTGTGTTCCTAGTGTCAGGACCTGTCAGAGTAAGGCACACCCAAGAAGAATAGAGGTTGTTCAAGATTAAAGTCCAATTGACTGCTAACTTCACTAAAACACAATCCAGTAGCAGGAAGTTGTGAAAAGACCTCCCTATAGATTTGGCTTCTTGGATACCAGAACCAGCAAGGCTGTCTGTTTGTCTTTCACACTACACACACACACACACACACACACACACACACACACACACACACACACACACAGAGTCAGTCTAGAGTGTGAGCAGGAAGAGTCCAGGATCTATTGGGCAAAATCAGAATTCACAGTGTTGGGAAATGGTTGCAGTTTGAGGGGACCTTTTTCATGGATCCATGAAGCAGAAACTGAAATGGATATTAGCACTCAAGATGTGTAAGGAGTGCTTGGGATCAATGCCTATGGAAGGGCAGGGATGGAAAGGAGGAGTGGATGGAGGGAAATTGAGTTGTGATGCAAGGCCAAGGGCAGCCTCAGCTATATCCTTTGGGAGCTATGGAGCTAGAATGGTCTTTGAGAGTTGTTCCAAATTGGGTATCCATGAATTAGTCATTGGATGTGGAATCCCCAGGAAGGGGCAAAACTTTGGCCTAGGCTGTAGCTTATAGCTGAAGGCCCTCTGCTGGAAACACTCCCAGGATGTGGGGCAATAAGTCTTCCTTGAAGGGGAATATGGTTGGTGCATCATAATAACCATCACAGATCTCAAGGTCACCAAGTTCAGACTGGCAATGGGTCAAGAGGCATAAAGCTCTAGCAAGACTGAACAGCTGGTAGAAAGGGATAAGAAAACATCTGCTAGGGTAGAAGTCACGTCAGGCAGCCTGAGGTCCTGGAGGCTGCACAATGGGGCCAGGGATCATACGTCCAACCTGGCAATGGGCCAAGTCCAGGGACTCAGGCAATGTTCACAGAGTAGGCAGGGCTCAACTAACACAGCAGGCATGATTTCAAAGTCAGCAGCCAGGAGAGCTCCAGGAAGTAACAACAAAGAATCAGACAAGAAAGAAACTACCATTTATTGAGTTCCTACTCTGTGCTAGGCACTTTAAACAGCTCTTCTCCTTTCATCCTAATACTTACATTAGGATATTATATTCTCCATGTTACAGATGAGGATGCTGAGGCTTAGATTTCAGTAAGATGTCTTAATTAGTAAGTGCTAGAGTTAACATTCAAGTCCAAATTGCTGTTCACAAGGAGGGAAAACACTGAGTCGAGGGCAGTGAGAGTTTCCTATATGTATGAGTTTCCCAATGCCCAGCTGAAGGAAGACCCAGAAGCCTACAGGCTCTGTTTGACCTTGGGTGAATCATTCATCTATGGGTCTTTTCTAGTTTTTCAAATGAAGAATGAAGAGAATGACCTCTAAGATACTTTTAGTTCTAAATATCTATCAGAATGTGAATCTAACAGTACTAGCACATGCTTTCAAATGAGACTTCTCTATACTGTAGTCCCCACCTGTATCTGTAGTTTCACTTTCCATGGTTTTAGTTACCTGCTGTTAACCACAGTCTGGAAGCGGATAATCCTCCTGATGCATGGTCAGAAGGTCAAAAGTAGCCTAATGCGATGTAACAATAGCTTCATCATTCATATTACTTCATCACATCACATAGGCATTTTATCATGTCACAACATTGCAAGAGGAAGGGTAAGAATAATACTGGCATACCTCATTTTATTATGCTTCACTTTATTGTACTTCAAAGATATTATGTGGGTTTTTTTTTTTTTTTTTACAAATTAAAGGTTTATGGCAACCCTGTATCAAGCAAGTCTATTGGTGCCATTTTTCCAACAGCACTTGCTCACTTTGTGTCTCTATCACATTTTGGTAAGTCTCAAAGTGTTTCAAATGTTTCATCATTATTGTATTTGTTATGATGATCTGTGATCTTTTTTTAAAAAAGATTTTATTTATTTATTTGAGAGAGAGAGCATACACAGCCAGGGGAGTGGCAGGCAGAGGGAGAACACGCTCCCTGCTGTGGGACTCCATCCCAGGACCCTGGGATCATGACCTGAGCAGAAGGCAGATGCTTCATTGACTGAGCCACCCAGGCATCCTGATCTGTGATCTTTGATGTTACTATTGTAATTGTTTTGGGGTACCCTGTGCCCATATAAGATAACAAACTTAATTGATAAATGTGTGTGTTCGGACAAATCCACTGACTAGTGGTTCCTCTGTATCTCTTCAGGCCTCCCTACTCCCTGAGACACAACAATATTGAAATTAGGCCATTAGTAACCCTACAAGTGTTCAAATGAGAGGAAGAGTTGCATGCCTTTCAACTTTAAATCAAAAGCTAAAAATGATTACATTTAGTGAGGAAAGCATGTTGAAAGCCAAGACAGGCCAAAGGCTAGGCCTCTTGCACCAAACAGTTAGCTAAGTTGTGAATGTAAAGGAAAGATTCTTGAAGGAAATTAAAAGTGCTACTCCGGTGAACATACATTTGATAAGAAAGCAAAATAGCCTTATTGCTATTATGGATATCTTAATGCTGATATGGAGAAAGTTTAAGTGGTCTTGATAAAATCAACGGGCCACAACATTCCCTCAAGCCAAAGCCTAATCCAGAGCAAGGCCCTAATTCTTTTCAATTCTATGAAGGCTGAGAGAGGTGAGGAAGCTGCAGAAGAAAAGTTGGAAGCTAGCCATGTCTGGTTCATGAGATTTGACATAAAAGTGCAAGATGAAGTATCAAGCGCTGACATAGAAGCTGCAGCAAGTTATCCAGAAGATCTAGCTAAAATCATTAATAAAGGTGGCTGCTCTAAACAACACATTTTCAATGTAGACAAAACAGCCTTATATTGGAAAGTGCCATCTAGCACTGTCATAGCTGGAGAGGAGAAGTCAATGCCTGGAATCAAAGCTTCAAAGGACAGGCTGACTCTCTTGTTAGAGGCTAATGCATCTGATGACTTTAAGTTGAAGCAAATGCTCATTTAGCATTCTGACAATCCTGGGGTCCTTAAGAATTCTGCTAAATCCACTCTTCCTATGCTCTATAAATGGAACAACAAAGTCTGGATGACAGCATTATCTGCTTACAACATGGTTTACTAAATATTTTAAGCTCACTGTTGAGACCTACTGCTTAGAAAAAGATTTCTTTCAAAGCACTACTGCTCATTGATAATTTATTTGGTCACCCAAGAGCTCTGATGGAGATGTACAATGAGATTAATGTTGTTTCCATGACTGCTAACACAACATCATTCTGCAGCCCATGGATCAAACAGAAATTTCAACTTTTGAGTCTTATTATTTAAGAAATCAACTTTATGAGGCAATAGCTGACATAGGTAGTGATTCCTCTGATGGGTCTGGGCAAAGTAAATTGAAAACCTAAAAAGGATTCACCATTTTTAATGACATTAAGAACATTCATGATTCATGGGAAGAGCTCAAAGTATCAACGTTCACAGGAGTTTGGAAGAAGTTGATTTCAACCCTCATGGATAACTTTGAGGGGTTCAAGACTTCAGTGGAGTAACTGCAGATGTGGTGGAAAGAGCAAGAGAACTAGAACTAGAGGTGGAGCCTGAAGATGTGAGTGAATTGATGCAATCTCATGATAAAATTTAAACAGATGAGTTGTTGCTTAGGGATGAAAGTGGTTTCTTGAGATGGAATCTACTTCTGGTGAAGATGCTGTGAAGATTGTTCAAATGACAACAAAGGATTCAGAATAACACATAAACTTAATTGGTAAAACAGTGGTAGGGTTTGAGATCGACTTCAATTTTGAAAGAAGTTCTACTGTGGGTAAAATGTTATCAAACCATATTGCACACTACAGAGAAATAGTTCATGAAAGAAAGAATCACTTTCAAGCAGCAAACTTGACTGTTGTCTTATTTTAAGAAATTGCCACAACCACCCCAGCCTTCAGCAACCACTACCTGATCAATCAGCAGCCATCAACATGGAGGCAAGATCCTCCACCAGCAAAAAGACTATGACTCACTGAAAGTTCAGATGATGGTTAGAATTTTTACCAATAAAATATTTTTAAATTAAGGTATGTACACTGTTTTTCTTTAAACATAATGCCATTGCACATTTAACAGATGACAGTATAATGTAAACATAACTTTAATATGCACTAGGAAACCAAAAAATTCATTTGGCTTTCTTTATTGTGAATATTTGCTTTACTGCAGTAGTCTGAAACTAAATCTGTAATATCTACAAGATATGTCTGTACAATAAGACATTTTGAGAGACAGAAAGAGAGAGAGAGAACATTCACATAACTTCTTAAAATTTATTTAAATTCAATTAGCTAACATACAGTGTATCATTAATTTCTGATGTAGAGTTCAGTAATTCATCATTCACTCAGTGCTCATTACATCACGTGCCCTCCTTAATGCCCATCACCCAGTTACCCCATCCTCCCACCCACCTCCCCTCCAGCAACCCTGAGTTTGTTTCCTATAGTTAAGAGTCTCTTATGGTTTGTCTCCCTCTCTGATTTCATCTTATTTTATTTTTCTATCCCTTCCCCTATGATCCTCTGTTTTGTTTCTTAAATTACATATATGAGTGAAATCATATAATTGTCTTTCTCTGATTGACTTATTTTGCTCAGCATAATACCCTCCAGTTCCATCCATGTTGATGTAATTGGTAAGATTTCCTCCTTTTTGATGGCTGAGTAATATTCCATATATATATCTATATCTCTCTATATATCACATCTTTATCTATTCACATAACTTTTATTACAGTATATTGTTATGATTGTTCTATTTTATTATTATTATTGTTAATCTCTTACTGTGCCTAACTTAATACATTAAAATTTATCATATGTATGCATGTATAGGAAAAAAACATAATATTTACAGGGTCTGGTACTATCTGTGGTTTCAGGCATCCACTGGGGGTCTTGGAATGTATACCCCATGGAAAAGGAGCAACTACTATATAGGATAATGACTAAAAGTATGAGTTTTGGATTCAGAGAGACCTGAGTTCAAATCCTGACTCCTGACAATGTAAAATTTAATAGTTACGTGTGTGTGTCTGTTTGAGGTGTAAAATTTTGAAAACATCTAGAAAAGTATGAGAGAAACAGCTATAAGGGTGTTCTTTTTTCAATTTAGGACTTATAAAACAGACTTTCTCTAGGCTACCCCTATAACAACAACTTGGTTCCTGTGGGATATGAACAAGAATTAGGAATTCCCATATTTCCCCCATGAGAGGACTTAGCAGTTAACTGAGAATCTGGCTGGGAGTTTGCTAATGAGAAGTCCTCATGGCAGGACAAACTACCTGGGACAGACCATATGAGACTGTATCCTACAGAGAGGACTTCAAAGTCCTAATAAATTAAGAGAGAAAGAAAGAGGGACCACAAAAAACACAGGCATTATAAGCAGATGCTACTATGGACTGAATGATTGTGTCCCCCTCAAAATTAATATGCTGAAGCTTTAATCCCCAATGTGATAATATTTGGAAGTGAGGCTTTTGTGAGAAAATCAAGGCATTAAGATAGAACCCTCATGAATGGTACTAGTGCCCTTATCAGAGGAGACATGAGAAAGATGATCTCTGTCTCCAACATGTGAACACAGAGCAAGATGGTGGCCTCCTGAAAAATCAGGAAGCAGGTTCTCAACAAAAACTGAATCAGCTGGCACCTTGATCTTGGGCTTCCAGCCTCCAAAACCATAAGAAAAAAAAAAAAGTTTGCTGTTTGAACCACCCAGTCTATGGTAATTGTTATACCAGCCCAAGTTAACTACAGTAGATGACCTCAGAAAAGATGGTACACCTTGGTGGTCTTCTGTCTGAGGAGCAACCCAGACCTGCCATTTCATAGCCAACATCAAGGAGGATCCAGAGAACAACTCATGGATCCAAAACTCCAGTGTCCCTTTTGCCATGAGGTCAGTACCACTAAATACTGGTTTTGAAGGGAGGAGGAGAGAAGGGGAGGGAAGCAGAATCTGAAAGACTAGATAATTTTATGTAAAGAGCAATGCATATATAAAGGGATGGCTTGGTTATGGCATAGGATTAAGTTTACTGGTTTGGAATAAAATCCAGTGTCACTATTATTTTCTTTCAAGTTTTCTATCACACTGAACTCCTGAGGAAGACCAGAGATGTTTTACAGAAAGGAAGATATTACAACTTGTCTATGAGCTGCAAATAAAATTTCTGGACCCACTACAATAATATAAAATATTAACATTTGACTTATGTTTTATATTTTTACAGTTTTAGAATTTGTGTCTTGTTCACTGTTGCATGTCTAATGCCAGTACAGTTATTGACATATAACAGAATCTTACTATATATTTGTTGAATCAATTTAATGAATAAATGAAAGAATACATTTTGAAAAGTAAGCTTCATACACCCTCCCCATGAAGTAAATATTATTATAGCACCCATTATACAAATGAAAAAAAAATCAAGGCTCAGAAATGTTAGCTGAGTTGTTGAAAGCAATATTCACCTTGTACATGATTGTATTGGAGCTTGAACCTGATTCTTCTGACTCTAAGGCTGTTTCCACTAAAACAAGTGTCTATCACTTATTCCTACTTCTCTCTCATGGCAGCCATAAACCTACCACTGAGATGATAAATGATAAGAAAATATATTTCTGAGATCCATTCCAGGCCTGGGATCCTGCCCTCTGACTCATGATTCAGATCCCTATTCTGTCACGACCATCTGTGGTTAGCAGTTCTGATATATTCATGTCTGACTCTACATGGCTCAGTTTAAGAACTTGCAAACAGCCTCCTGGCCCTGACATCCTGATTATATAGTAGGGTCAATAACCATCAGCATTTTCAGCTCCTTTTAGTGCTACCCCAACAGTTTCTGTCTTTGGGGCCCAGATTAAGAACTTAGAAATGTGGTCCACTACTGGAGGCTTATGGTTTCTGTTTCCCTGTTTATAGTAATGCTTTTTTTGCAAAACAGAGGAAGACCTCCTTTAACCCTGGCCTCTTGAGATGATATATGCATTGTACTGCAAACATCTCCAGACAGTTAAGAGGGTTAAGGGTAAGAATTAAGCTACAGTTGAAAGACTAGAGTTTGAATAGGCCACCTACAAGAAAAGGCTTGGGAACAGTTCTGAAAGGTGAAAACAGAATGTTAAAGCAATAAAGACCTCAGAAATCACCTGCCCTAGCTGTGGAGAATGGGAAAACCACAACCCAAAATGCAGAAAAGACTTGCTCAATGTCATGAATTCTAAAATATGCTGACTTAGCCTTTAAAGAGCCAATATTCTAACACTTCTCTACTCCCCACCCCCTACTCCACAACTCTGCATTCATTTCCTAGCAGAATGCTCTTCACCTAGGAGATTCCCCTCAAATCCTTGTGGAATCAATAATTGCCATTTGTTTTATGAAGATTCTACATTTCATTTCAAAGGCCTCAGAAATTTAGGTAGAGTTTAAGCCATTTGACAATAGTCACCCAGCGAAACATGTTATATTTAATTCCTGTTCTTCTGACTTCTAACCTTCAGGCCCCCAAATCTCTACCATTCACCTATGTATGATGCAAATTCATCACCTCCCTTCCAGTGAAAACAAAACTGTATTGACTCTCTATTATTTATAAGATAAAGTCTGAGTTTGGCTTTCAAATGCCTCAGTAATCTGGTCTCAGGCTAATCTAGGCCTTCACTATTCCACTGATGCATGCTTTACCAACTGAGGATTTCTCCCTGTGTCATGAACATGACATGCAATGGCACATCTCCAGGGCATTATTCATCCTGATCCCTTCTACCCTCTGCCTTAAGCACCTTCTCCCTCTTCTTCATCTGCTAAATATTTCTCATCCTTCAAGACTAAGCTCTAATGCTTCCTGCTTTAGGAGGCATTTTCTAAGTCTTCATGATACAGTTCAATGGTTATTCCTTTGTGTCTCCCTGTCTCCCTGTGTCTGAATTATGACATTTTAAGTCACATTTAAATTATTTAGTAATCTATTTGAATCCCACATTAGCCTGGATCACCCTGAGAGCAGGGTTTGACTCACGTTTATAAGAAATGAACATCATCATACATGAAATAGAGAAGCAGGTATAACTATTTTATTTCATAGATCAAGAAGGTGGAAAGAAGCACCAGGGTGTAGAAGATGCTTACTAAAATATTTGTTCTCTTTTACCCTTCATTTCATAGATACTTACTCCTTGGATCTTTGTCTCTACTTTATAGTTGGAAAAGAGTAGAGGATCATAAAATTTAAGTAACTTGACCAAGGTTACAGAGCTTACAAGTGGCAGAACTGGGATTCTACCAAGGTCTTCTGAATCTAAGTCCAAAAGTTCTTTCTGTTGCACTCCTATTGCCTCCCATGCACTAACCTCAAACCCCCAAGCTATAGAAAGCAAGCTCAGGGAACTCCGAATCTTCTCTCTTATGGTAGGTCACTCTGGGCCTCAGTGGACTCCAGAAGGTATAAGTACAGTTTTTATGATTTTGAAATAACTGAATATTCACCTCTAAATATGGCTAAGATTATTTTTTTATTATTTTATTATTATTTCCTATCAGCTGCATAATAAAAGGGACCACAGACTGCTCTGTTTCCCAATTCTTCCTCCCTCACCCCATAAAAGAATCCCTCCCAGAGCTAGAGGACCATGTTGCAAATCCTAAAATGGGCTGTCTGCCAGCAATCTGAATTTCAATCTCCAGCTGAAGCCTTCTGTCCCAAACCAGTATTAAATATTCTGCTGATGTGGATTGTTATTTTAAGCGGAATGCATTTTACCAGACTCAGATCAGACATTATACATTTATTTATTTATTTTAGGCACTGACATTAAGAGTATAGCTATATGCACTGAATGGCTTGATGTAAACACGTGCTTCTAGGAGACAGAACAAGATGGCCTTTGCAAACTTTCTTTGGATGGAGAGAGTGCGTTGAAAAATACTCACAGAATTATATACCCAAAAATCAGTCCCAAGGACCATTTCAACAACAACGATTGAACAACAAGAATTCACGGGCTTTATAAAATGCCTTGGGAGCTTATAGGGTTATAGAACTTTGGCACTAAAAGAGTTCTTAGAGATCCACCCATGCTCCACCAATTGCAGGTAGGGAAAGTTAATTTCAGAGAGAAGAAACACGTGCCCTCCTTAATACCCAATACCAGGTACCCATCCCCACCCACACCTCCCCTCTGTAACCCTTAGTTTGTTTCCTGGAATCAAGAGTCTCTCATGGTTCTTCTCCCTCTCTGATTTCTTCCCACTCAGTTTTCCCTCCCTTCCCCTATGGTCCTGTGGCTATTCCTTATATTCTACATATGAGTGAAACTATATGATAATTACTTTCTCTGCTTGACTTCTTTACTTAGCATAATCTCCTCCAGTTCCATCCATGTCAATGCAAATGATGGGTATTCATCCTTTCTGATGGCTGAGTAATAGTCCACTGTATATATTATATGCAACTAATGAATCGTTGAACACTACATCAAAAACTAATGACGTATTTATATGCAAACAATGAATCATGGAACACTACATCAAAAACTTATGATGTTATGTATGGTGATTAACATAACATAATAAAGTTAAATTTTAAAAAAAAGAACTGAGTTTGAAAACAATGCTACAGAAAGCAAATAACAGAAAAAAAAAAAACCAAAAAACTAATGATGCAGTATATGTTGGCTGAGTATAATAAAAAAAACAGAGAGAAAAACAGTTTATCTAAGGCCACACAATGAGCTTATGGAGTTAGGACTGGAATCCAGATACCCTGGTTCTAATACCATCCTATTTTCACCATACTTTAGGGTAAAAGATGGGAGCATCTTAGCATAATGGTAATGAGTACAAGTATTGGAATCAGTGGATCAATGTCTGCAGGCTGGCTCTGCCAACCAGTATCATATGGCTTGGAAAGTTCTTCAGTCTGTCTGAGCGCTAGTTTCCTCATCTGTAAAATGAAGTAATAAGTATACTTGCTTTATAAGAGTACCTAATTCACAGAATTACTGTAATGATAAAATATGTAAATGTATGGAAAATGCTTAGCACAATGTCTGACACAATAAGTTCTCAATAAATGTTCATATTTGTAATGAAAATTTTGTTGCTACTACATTCTTTTTCTTTTCATCACTGGAATAACTCTTAGAGCAAAATTAGATGTACTGGCTATCTCTTCTTTGTGTGGGAAGGATAAGTGAATACAAAAACCTCTTTAAAATGTAGGGAGAATCTAATATCACCGTTTTATGTAAGAAAAGTGAATATAATTTGAAAACATATCCCTCATCTAGAGGTTCAGTTTTCCTAGCAACAATGGATTCAAAATACAGTTGACCCTTGAACAACATGGGGGTTGGGGGTACCAGCCACCTGGGCCATTGAAAATCTACATGTAACTTTTTTTTAATTAAGTTTTTTATTTTAATTCCAGTGTAGTTAACATACAGTTATATTAGTTCCAGGTGTACAATATAGTAGTTCAACAATTCTATACATTATTCAGTGCTTATCAAAATAAGTGGACTCTTAATCCCCTTCATGTATTTCACACACTCCCCCAACCTCCTCCCCTCTGGTAACCGTCAGTTTGTTCTCTATAGTTAAGAGTCTATTTCTTGGTTTACCTTTCTCTCTTTTTTCCCTTGTGTTAGTTTGTTTCTTAGGTTCCACATATGACTAAGATCATACAGTATTTGTCTTTTTCTGACTGGCTTAATTTCACTTCGCATTACACTCTCTAGATCCATCCATGTTGTTGCAAATGGCAAGATTCCATTCTTTTTATGACTGAATAATATTCCAGTCTATGTATATATACCACATCTCCTTTACCCATTCATCTATTGATGGACACTTGGACTGATTCCATAGTTTAGCTATTATAAATAATGCTGTAATAAACACAGGGGTGCATGTATGCCTTTGAATTACTGTTTTTGTATTTTTGGGTAAATACCGACTACTTCAATTACTGGATCATAGGGTAGTTCTATTTTTAACATTTTGAGCCATCTCCATACTGTTTTCCACAGTTGCTGTACCAGTTTGCATTTCCACCAACAGCGGACAGTGGTTCCTTTACATCTTTGCCAATATTTGTTTCTTGTGTTTTTTATTTTAGTTATTCTGACTGGTATGAGATGATATTTTATTGTAGCTTTAATTTGGATTTCCCTGATGATGATGTTGAGCATCTTTTCCTGTCTGTTGGCCATCTGCATGTCTTCTTTGGAGAAATATCTGTTCATTTCTTCTACCCATTTTTTTTTTTCAAATTACAACACTTTTATTCAGAGCACAAGTCCAATACTGTTGAACTCATTTAACAAATATTTATCAAGTATCATCATGTGGTTTCCTCTTTAGGTACATGACTTGTATAATATCCGTAAGCCTTGTGGGGTGCGTGTCCCTATTATGTGACCTTTGGTTGGGAGAGAACACCAAGCTTTTGATCCCTACCTCATGCCAGCTCCCTAAAGGATGTGCTGCAGGTGTAGGGTGTGGCTTTACTGATTACTCACTACTTGTGATCCTGCCAGTTTTCTCTTTTTTTTCCCCTGTGATTATTTTTCCTTAAAATGTTTTTATTGTTATGTTAATCACCATACATTATATCATTAGTTCTTGATGTAGTGTTCCATTATTCATTGTTTGTGCATAACCCAGTGCTCCATGCAGAACGAGCCCTCTTTAATTCCCATCACCAGGCTAACCCAAGCCCCCACTGCCCTCCCGTCTAGAACCCTCAGTTTGTTTTTCAGAGTCCATCGTCTCTCATGGTTCGTCTCCCCCTCCGATTTCCCCCCCTTCATTCTTCCCCTCCTGCTATCTTCTTCTATTTTTTTTTCTTAATATGTATTGCATTATTTGTTTCAGAGGTACAGATCTGTGATTCAACAGTCTTGCACAATTCACAGTGCTCACCATAGCACATACCCTACCCAATGTCTATCACCCAGCCACCACATCTCTCCCACCCCACCCGAACTCCAGAAACCCTCAGTTTGTTTCCTGAGATTAAGAATACCTCATATCAGTGAGGTCATATGATACAGGTCTTTCTCTGATTGACTTATTTCACACAGCATAATACCCTCTGGTTCCATCCACGTCGTTGCAAATGGCAAGATCTCATTCC
>NW_027397071.1:63152531-63157139 GCF_003265705.2 Callorhinus ursinus | reverse complement strand
TAGGGTAGCTCTATTTTCAACTTTTTGAGGAACTTCCATACTGTTTTCCAGAGTAGTTGCACCAGCTTGCATTCCCACCAACAGTCTAGGACGGTTCCCCTTTCTCCGCATCCTCGCCAACATCTGTCGTTTCCTGACTTGTTAATGTTAGCCATTCTGACTGGTGTGAGGTGGTATCTCATCGAGGTTTTGATTTGGATTTCCTTGATGCTGAGCGATGGTGAGCACTTTTTCATGTGTCGGTTGGCCATTTGGATGTCTTCATTGGAAAAATGTCGGTTCATGTCTTCTGCCCGTTTCTTGATTGAATCATTTGTTCTTTGGGTGTTGAGTTTGATAAGTTCTTTATAGATTTTGGATACCACCCCTTTATCTGATATGTCATTTGCAAATATCTTCTCCCATTCTGTCAGTTGTCTTTTGGTTTTGTGGACTGTTTCTTTCGCTGTGCAAAAGCTTTTTATCTTGATGAAGTCCCAATAGTTCATTTTTGCCCTTGCTTCCCTTGTCTTTGGCAATGTTTCTAGGAAGAAGTTGCTGCGGCTGAGGTCGAAGAGGTTGCTGCCTGTGTTCTCCTTTAGGATTTTGACGGATTCCTGTCTCACGTTTAGGTCTTTCAACCATTTTGAGTCTATTTTTGTGTGTGCTGTAAGGAAATGGTCCAGTTTATTTCTTCTGCATGTGACTGTCCAATTTTCCCAACACCATTTGTTGAAGAGACTGTCTTTTTGCCGTTGGACATTCTTTCCTGCTTTGTGAAAGATGAGTTGACCATAGAGTTGAGGGTCCATTTCTGGGCTCTCTATTCCGTTCCATTGATCTGTCTGTTTTTGTGCCAGTACCATACTGTCCTGATGATGGCAGCTGTGTAATAGAGCTGAAAGTCTGGAATTGTGATGCCGCCAGCTTTGCTTTTCTTTTTCAACATTCTTCTGGCTATTTAGGGTCTTTTCTGGTTCCATACGAATTTTAGGATTATTTGTTCCATTTCTTGGAAAAAAGTGGATGGTATTTTGATGGGGATTGTATTGAATGTGTAGATTGCTCTAGGTAGCATGGACTTCTTCACAATATTTGTTCTTCCAATCCATGAGCATGGAACGTTTTTCCATTTCTTTGTGTCTTCCTCAATTTCTTTCATAAGTATTTTGTAGTTTTCTGAGTACAGATCCTTTGCCTCTTTGGTTAGAAGTATTCCTAGGTATCTTATGATTTTGGGTGCAATTATATATGGGATATACTCCTTAATTTCTCTCTCTTCTGTCTTGCTGTTGGTGTATAGGAATGCCACTGATTTCTGGGCATTGATTTTATATCCTGCCACTTTACTGAATTCCTGTATGAGTTCTAGCAGTTTTGGGGTGGAGTCTTTTAGGTTTTGCACATAAAGTATCATAGCATCTGCAAACAGTGAGAGTTTGACTTCTTCTTTGCCAAACTGGATGCCTTTAATTTCTTTTTGTTGTCTGATTGCTGTGGCTAGGACTTCTAATACTATGTTGAATAGCAGTGGTGATAGTGGACATCCCTGCCACGTCCCTGACCTTAGGGGGAAAGCTCTCAAATTTTCCCCATTGAGAATGATATTCGCTGTAGGTTTATCATAGATGGCTTTTATGATAT
Organism: Callorhinus ursinus; assembly: GCF_003265705.2. Taxonomy (NCBI): domain Eukaryota; kingdom Metazoa; phylum Chordata; class Mammalia; order Carnivora; family Otariidae; genus Callorhinus; species Callorhinus ursinus. Next base: position 63,155,516 of record NW_027397071.1, on the reverse strand, counting down.
TGAGGTATGTACCCTCTATCCCTATACTCTGAAGAGTTTTGATCAAGAAAGGATGCTGTACTTTGTCAAATGCTTTTTCTGCATCTATTGAGAGGATTGTATGATTCTTGTTCTTTCTTTTGTTAATGTATTGTATCACACTGATTGATTTGCGGATGTTGAACCAACCTTGCAGCCCAGGGATAAATCCCACTTGGTCGTGGTGAGTAATTCTTTTAATGTACTGGTGGATCCTACTGGCTAGTATTCTGGTGAGAATTTCTGCATCCATGTTCATCAAGGATATTGGTCTATAATTCTCCTTTTTGATGGGGTCTCTGTCTGGTTTGGGGATTAAGGTAATGGTGGCCTCATAAAACGAGTTTGGAAGTTTTCCTTCCATTTCTACTTTATGGAACAGTTTCAGGAGAATAGGTATTAATTCGTCTTTAAATGTTTGGTAGAATTCCCCTGAGAAGCCATCTGGCCCTGGGCTTTTGTTTGTTGGGAGATTTTTGATGACAGCTTCAATTTCCTTAGTAGTTATAGGTCTGTTCCGGTTTTCTATTTCTTCCAGGTTCAGTTTTGGTAGTTGATACATCAATAGGAATGCATCCATTTCTTTCAGGTTATCTAATTTGCTGGCATAGAGTTGCTCATAATATGTTCTTATAATTGTTTGTATTTCTTTGGTGTTGGTTGTGATCTCTCCTCTTTCATTCATGATTTTGTTGATTTGGGTCCTTTCTCTTTTCTTTTTGATAATCTGGCCAGGGGTTTATCAATCTTGTGAATTCTTTCAAAGAACCAGCTCCTAGTTTTGTTGATCTGTTCTACTGTTCTTTTGGTTTCTATTTGATTGGTTTCTGCTCTGATCTTTATTATTTCTCTTCTCCTTGTGGGTGTAGGCTTTATTTGCTGTTTTTTCTCTAGCTCCTTTAAGTGTAGGGTTAAGTTGTATATTTGAGACCTTTCTTGTTTCCTGAGAAAGGCTTGTATTGCTATATACTTTCCTCTCAGGACTGCCTTTGTTGCATCCCAAAGATTTTGAACAGTTGTGTTTTCATTTTCATTGGTTTCCATGAATTTTTTTAATTCTTTAATTTCCTGGTTGACCCATTCATTCTTTAGTAGGATGCTCTTTAGCCTCCATATATTTGAGTTCTTTCTGGCTTTCCTCTTGTGACTGAGTTCTAGTTTCAAAGCATTGTGGTCTGAAAATATGCAGGGAATAATCCCAATCTTTTGGTACCAGTTGAGACCTGATTTGTGACCTAGGATGGTATCTATTCTGGAGAAACTTCCATGGGCACTAGAGAAGAATGTGTATCCCGTTGCTTTGGGATGGAATGTTCTGAATATGTCTGTGAAGTCCATTTGGTCCAGTGTGTCATTTAAAGTCTTTATTTCCTTGTTGATCTTTTGCTTAGATGATCTGTCCGTTTCAGTCAGAGGGGTGTTAAAGTCCCCAACTATTATTGTATTGTTGTCTATGTGTTTCTTTGCTTTTGTTATTAATTGCCTTATATAATTGGCTGCTCCCATATTAGGGGCATAGATATTTACAATTGTTAGATCTTCTTGTTGGGTCGACCTTTAAGTAGGATATAGTGTCCTTCCTCATCTCTTATTACAGTCTTTGTTTTAAAATCTAATTTGTCTGATAGAGGATTGCCACCCCAGCTTTCTTTTGCTGTCCATTAGCATGGTAAATGGCTTTCCACCCCCTCACTTTCAATCTGGGGGTGTCTTGGGTCTAAAATGAGTCTCTTACCGAGAGCATATTGATGGGTCTTGTTTTTTAATCCAATCTGATAGCCTGTGTCTTTTGATTGGGGCATTTAGCCCATTTACATTCAGGGTAACTATTGAAAGATATTAATTTAGTTCCATTGTATTTCCTGTAAGGTGACTGTTACTGTATATTGTCTGTATTCCTTTCTGGTCTATGCTGCTTTAGGCTCTCTCTTTGCTTAGAGGACCCCTTTCAATATTTCTTGGAAGGCTGGTTTCGTGTTCGCAAATTCCTTTTGTTTTTATTTTCCTGGAAGTTCTTTATCTCTCCTTCTATTTTCAATGATAGCCTAGCTGGATATAGTATTCCTGGCTGCATATTTTTCTCGTTTAGTGCTCTGAAGGTATCATGCCAGTGTTTTCTGGCTTGCCAGGTCTCTGTGGATAGGTCTGCTGTCAATCTAATGTTTCTACCATTATCGGTTATATATCTTTTCTCCTGAGCTGATTTCAGGATTTTCTCTTTGTCTCTGAGACTCGTAAGTTTTACTATTAGATGACGGGTTGTTGACCTATTTTTATTGTTTGAGAGGGGTTCTCCCTGCCTCCTGGATTTTGATGCCTGTTTCCTTCCTCACATTAGGGAAGTTCTCTGTTATAATTGCTCCAATATACCTTCTGCCCCTCTCTCTCTTTCTTCTTCTGGGATATCAATTATTCTAATGTTGTTCATCTTATGGTATCATTTATCTCTCGAATTCTGCCCTTGTGATCCAGTAGTTGTTTATCTCTCTTTTTCTCAGCTTCTTTATTTTCCATCTTTCGGTCTTCTATAGTGCTGATTCTCTCTTCTGCCTCATTTAGCCTAGCAGTTAGTGCCCCCATTTTTGATTGCATCCTCATTAATGGCCTTTCGATTTCAACTTGGTTAGATTTTAGTTCTTTTATTTCTCCAAAAAGGTTTCTCTAATACTTCCATGCTTTTTTCAAGCCCAGCTAGTATCTTTAAAATCATGATTCTGAACTCTAGGTCCGACATTGTACTAATGTCCGTATTGAGTAGGTCCCTGGCAGACGGTACTACCTCTTGTTCTTTTTGCTGAGGTGATTTTTTTCCATCTTGTCCTTTTGTCCAGACGAGAATAGATGAATGAGAGAACAAAATGCTAACAGGTTAACAATGTCCCCAGAAAATATACTCTAAACAAATCAGAAAAGACCTGATACCAGGGGAAAAAAAAGGAAAAGAAAGAAAAAAGAAAGAGAAAAAAA